>NW_016803880.1:2866563-2939186 GCF_001698545.2 Rhinopithecus bieti | reverse complement strand
TGGGATATAATCTCCTGGTGAGCCTATTTGCTTAAAGCGCAGTATTGGGGTGGGAGTTACCCGGTTTTCCAGGTGTTGTGTGTCTTAGTTCCCCTGGCTAGGAAAAGGGATTCCCTTCCCCCTTGTGCTTCCCAGGTGAGGCGATGCCTCGTCCTGCTTCAGCTCTCGCTGGTTGGGCTGCCACAGCTGACCAGCACCGATTGTCTGGCACTCCCTAGTGAGATGAACCCAGTACCTCAGTTGAAAATGCAGAAATCACCGGTCTTCTGTGTCGCTCGCGCTGGGAGTTGGAGACTGGAGATGTTCCTATTCGGCCATCTTGCTCCGCCCCCCAGGAAACTATCTTCTATACTTAGCTTTTTAACCTACTGAGACTAGGGGATGTTTTTGTTACTTCAGCATAATCTTGCCTACTGATACAACTACTGTTACCAGCCATTGTCCACCTGTGTTTCTTTCTTTCTCTTCAGCTCAGAAATCCCTTTTGCCATGCAACTGTTACAACTAGCTATCATGCAATCACCTATGTTCTACAGATGCCACATAAATATCCAGTATCCTCTATTATTGCTAGATGCTATGCAAAGGAAGAGGAGATGGCCTTCTTTGAAACACTGTGCCACTTGGACAGCCCAAGAACTCTGCTTATGTTGCAGTTAAACAGTATCTCTCTTTAACAACTGTATTAGTTCTAGTCATTGACCTTGCCATGAATAGCACTGATAGTTTTACTCCTGTCTTCAAGAAACCCATTTCCGAATTAAGAGACTAAGTAGGGAAATTATGTTCTGTAACATCTCCCATTCTCCTGTTCTTTCTCTTGTCCCACATAAATACAAAAACAAAAATCTCTTTTTTGCTCTCTTATAAAACAAATGTTCTCATGCTAATCATTGAATGTAAACAGTTGGTGGTATTGAGAGTGGGCAGGCAAGTTGTTCAGGCTAGTAGAAGCTGAGTCATACTTCACCCACCAAAAAATGTCAGGTTCCAACAACAAAATAGATCATCTGAAGCTGGTGCCTCACCTCTTTTTCCTCTTTTACCAGTGATTTTATTGGGTTTTTCAAGCCACTGAATTATAAAATCTTTTAATCGGGATAAGTAATAGTCCATCATAGATTTGAACTATTATATAGTTTTTTTTTTCAATTATTTACTGTTAGATTATTTTTCTCCCAATTGTTTATAAATAATGTCTATTCACATTAGATGGTACCTTTATTGGGTGATTCCTCATGTATATTTATAAGTCAGCTTAAAGTTACAATTTCAAAGATAGATATTAACATAAAATACTTAGAATGCAATGAAAATTCTGGTTCTCTGTGAATGACTTGCTCTTAGTTTAAATTTTTATTGAACTGTTTCTGTAGCATAATATATTTTATATTAGATTTATTCTTCAAAAATGGGGAATAAATAAAGGCTGCCTGGACCACATGAGTTGACTATTTTTATTTTGCATGTAGTGATATAAGTCACAGATTTTTTTTTTCTGATTCTCATCTCCCAGTTTTCCCAGCTACCCATTTAACCAGCCAGCCACTCTCCAGTTACACACCAATGTGCTACATCTTCTTTTTATCAACTTATCCTTTTATCTAATACTTCAATGTAGTATTTTTTTTTTTTTTTTTTTTTTTTGAGATGGAGTCTCACTCTGTGGTCCAGGCTGGAGTGCAGTGGCCGAATCTCAGCTCACTGCAAGCTCTGCCTCGCGGGTTTATCCCATTCTCCTGCCTCAGCCTCCCAAGTAGCTGGGACTACAGTATTTTTCTAGTATTTGCCCTTCATATCTACTGTATCTAAAGTAAATACATGTATTTTAAAACTTTATGAATATTTTAAAATTTTATCAAAATAGTACATGTACAACACTTAAGCAAAATAATGTCAGTAGGTTAATATTTTAAAATAGCAGTCACTGTCCCATCCCCTCTTCTTCAGGTTTTATTTTCATTTTTAAATTTTATTTTAGGTTTGGGGGTGTATGTCAAGGTTTGTTACATAGGTAAACATGTATCATGGGGGTTTGTTGTACATATTATTCCATCACCCAAGTATTAAGTGCAGTATCCAATAGTTATCCCTTTGCTCCTCTTTGTTCTCCTGCCATCCCACCTCAAGTAGACCCCAGTGTCTGTTGTTTCCTTCTTTGTGTTTCCATGTTCTTTTCATTTAGCTCTTATTTATAAGAGAGAACATGCAGTATTTGGTTTCTGTTCCTGCATTAGTTTGCTAAGGAAAATGGTCTCCAGCTCCATCCATGTTTCCACAAAGGAAATGATCTTGTTCTTTTTTTATGGCTGCATAGTATTCCATGGTGTATATGTACCACATTATTCAATCTGTCATTGACGGGAATTTAGGTTGATTCTATGTGTTTGCCATGCCATTGTGAAGAGTGCTGCAATAAACAATCACATGCATGTCTTTATGGCAGAATGATTTATATTCTTTTGGGTATATACCCAGTAATGGGGCTGCTGTGTGGAATGGTAATTCTGTTTTACAGAACATTAAGGAATTACCATAGTGCTTTCCACAATGGTTGAATGAATTTACACTCCCACCAACAGTATATAAGTGCTGCCTTTTCTCTGCATCCTTGCCAGCATCTGTTATTTTTTGACTTTTTTTTTTACCTTAAATTCCAAGATACATGTGCAGACAATGTAGGTTGGTTACACAGGTATACATGTGCCATGGTGGTATGTTGCACCTATCAAACTGTCTTCTAGATTTTAAGCCCACATTCATTAGCTATTTGTCCTAATGTTCTCCCTCCCCTCGCCCCCAATTGCCAACAGACCCTGGTACATTTTGTTCACCTCCCTGTGTCCATGTGATCTCATTGTTCAGCTCCCACTTAGGAATGAGAACATGTGGTGTTTGGTTTTCTGTTCCTGTGATAGTTTGCTGAAGACAATGGCTTCCAGCTTCATCCATGTCCCGCAAAGGACTTGATGTCATTCCTTTTTATGGCTGCATAGTATTTCATGGTGTATAAGTACCACAGTTTCTTTATCCAGTCTATCACTGACGGGCATTTAAGTTGGCTCCTTGTCTTTCCTACTGTAAATACTGCTGCAGTAAACATATATGCACATGAGTCTTTGTATTAGAATGATTTATATTCCTTTAGGTATATACCCGCTAATGGGTTTGCTGAGTCAAATGATATTTCTGGTTCTAGATCCTAGAGGAATCGCTACTCTGTATTCCAAAATGGTTGGACTAATTCACATTTCCACCAACAGTGGAAAAGCATTCCTATTTCTCCACAGGCTCACCAGCATCTGTTGTTTCTTGAGTTTTTAATAAGGTCACCATTTTGACTGGTGTGAGATGGTCTCTCATTGTGGTTTTGATTGGTATTTCTCTAATGATCAGTGATGTGGAACTTTTTTCATAGTTTGTTGACTGCATAAATGTTTTCTTTTGAGAAGTATCTGTTCATATCATTTGCCCACTTTTTGATGGGGTTGTTTGTTTTTTTCTTGTGAATTTGTTTAAGTGTCTTATAGATTCTGGATATAGTCCTGTGTCAAATGGGTAGATTGCAAAAATTTTCTCTCATTCTGTAGGTTGCCTGTTTACTCAGATGATAGTAGAATCTCTGTAGAAGCTCTTTAGTTTAATTAGATCCCATTTGACAATTTTGGCTTTTATTGTAATTGCTTTTGGCATTTTCTTCAGGAAATCAATGCCCATGCCTATGTCCTGAATGGTATTGCCTGGGTTTTCTTCTAGGGTTTTTAGGGCTTGGGGTTTTATATTTAAGTCTTTAATCCATCTGGAGTTAATTTTTGTTTAAGGTTTAAGGAAGGGGTCCAGTTTCAGTTTTCTGCATGTGGCTAGCCAGTTTCCCCAGCACCACTTATTAAATAGGGAATCCTTTCCCTATTGCTTTCTTTTCGTCAGGTTTATCAAAGGTCAGATGTTTGCAGATGTGTGGTGTTACCTCTGAGGTCCGTGTTCTGTTCCATTGGTCTATATGTCTTTTTTGGTAGCAGTCCTATGCTGTTTTGGTTACTGTAGCCTTGTGGTATAGTTTGAAGTCAGGTGGCATGATGCCATCAGCTTTGTTCTTTTTGTCTTGGCGATATGAGCCCTTTCTTGATTCATATGAAATTTAAAGTAGTTTTTTTCTAATTATGTGAAGAATGTTGATGGTAGTTTGATGGAAACAGCATTGAATCTATAAATTACTTTGGGCACCATGGCCATTTTTATGATGTTGATTTTTCCTATACATTAGGATGGAATGTTTATCCATTTGTTTCTGTCCTCTCTTATCTCCTTGAGCAGTTGTTTATAGCTCTCCTTGAAGAGTCCTTCACGTCCCTTGTTAATTGTATCCCTAGGTATTTTATTCTCTTTGTGGCAATTGTAAATGGGAGTTCATTTATGGCTTGCCTCTCTGCCTGTCTATTTTTGGTGTATAGGAATGCTTGTAATTTTTGCGCATTGATTTTGTTTCCTGAGACTTTGCTGAACCTGCTTATCTGCTTAAGGAGTTTTGTTCTGAGACGATGGGGTTTTGAAATATAGAATCATGTCATCTGCAAACAAAGACAATTTGACTTCCTCTCTTCCTATTTAAATACCCTATATTTCTTTCTCTTGCCAGGTTGCCCTGGCCAGAACTTTCAATATTATGTTGAACATGAGTGGTGAGAGTGGACATCTTTGTCTTGTGCCAGCTTTCAAAAGGAATGCTTCCAGCTTTTGTGCATTCAGTATGATACTGGCTGTGAGCTTGTCATAAATAGCTCTCATTATTTTGAGATATGTTCCATCAATACCTGGTTTGTTGAGAGTTTTAACATGAAGGAGGTTGAATTTTTTTCAAGGGCATTTTCAGCATCCATTGAGATAATCATGTGGTTTTGTCATTGGTTCTGTTNTTGTTTCCTGAGACTTTGCTGAACCTGCTTATCTGCTTAAGGAGTTTTTGTTCTGAGACGATGGGGTTTTTGAAATATAGAATCATGTCATCTGCAAACAAAGACAATTTGACTTCCTCTCTTCCTATTTAAATACCCTATATTTCTTTCTCTTGCCAGGTTGCCCTGGCCAGAACTTTCAATATTATGTTGAACATGAGTGGTGAGAGTGGACATCTTTGTCTTGTGCCAGCTTTCAAAAGGAATGCTTCCAGCTTTTGTGCATTCAGTATGATACTGGCTGTGAGCTTGTCATAAATAGCTCTCATTATTTTGAGATATGTTCCATCAATACCTGGTTTGTTGAGAGTTTTTAACATGAAGGAGGTTGAATTTTTTTCAAGGGCATTTTCAGCATCCATTGAGATAATCATGTGGTTTTTGTCATTGGTTCTGTTTATGTGATGGATTATGTTTATTGATTTGCATATGTTGAACCAGCCTTGCATCCCAGGGATGAAGCCCACTTGATCATGGTGGATAAGCTTTTTGATGTGCTGCTGGATTCGGTTTGCCAGTATTTTCTTTAGGATTTTTGCATTGATGTTCATCAGGGATATAGGCCTAAAGTTTTTTATTGTTGTTGTCGTGTCTCTGCCAGGTTTTGGTATCAAGATTAGGCTGGCCTCATAAAATGAGTTAGGGAGGAGTCTCTCCTTTTCAATTGTTTGGAATAATTTCAGAAGGAATAGCACCAACTCCTCTCTGTATCTCTGGTAGATTTCACCTGTGAATTTGCCTGTTCCTGGGCTTTATTATAGTTTGGTAGGCTATTTATCATTGCCTCTATTTCAGGGTTACTGGTCTTTTCAGGGATTCAACTTCTTCCTGGCTTAGTCTTGGGAGGGAGGGTGTATGTGTCCATGAATTCATCCATTTCTTCTAGATTTTCTAGTTTATTTGCATAGAGGTGTTTATAGTATTCTCCAATGGTAGTTTGTATTTCTGTGGGGTCAGAGGTGATATCCCCTTTATCATTTTGTATTGTTGTCTATTTGATTCTTCTCTCTTTTCTTCTTTATTAGTCTATCTAACAGTCTATTTCTTTTTTTTTTTTTTCAAAAAACCAAATCCTGGTTTTATTGTTTCTCTGAAGGAGCTTTTTATTTCTCTATCTCCTTCAGTTCTGCTCTGATCTTAGTTATTACTTGTTTTCTGCTAGGTTTTGGATTCATTTGCTCTTGCTTCTCTAGTTCTTTTAATTGTGATGTTAGAGTGTCGATTTGAGATTTTTCTAACTTTCTGATGTGAGCATTTAGTGCTACAAGTTTTCCTCTTAACACTGCTTTAGCTGTGCCCCAGAGATCTTGGTATGTTGTCTGTTTATTCTCATTGGTTTCAAATAACTTCTTGATATCTGCCTTAATTTCATTATTTATCCAGGAGTTATTCAGGAGCAGGTTGTTCAATTTCCAGATAGTTGTGTGGTTTTGAGTGAGTTTCTTAATCCTGAGTTTTAATTTGATTGCACTGTGGTCTGAGAGACTGTTTATTATGATTTCAGCTTTTTGAGTTTGCTGAGGAGTGTTTTACTTCCTACTATGTGACCAATTTTAGAATAAGTGTCATGTGGCACTGAGAATGTATATTATATTGATTTGGGATGGAGAGGTCTGTAGATGTCTACTAGGTGCACTTGATCCAGAGCTGAGTTCAATCCCTGAAATCCTTGATAATTTTCTGTCTTGTTGATCTGTCTAATATTCACAGTGGGGATCATTGTGTGGGAATCTGAGTCTCTTTGTAGGTCTCTAAGAACATGTTTTTTTGAATCTGGGTACTCCTGTTTTGGGTGCAAGTATATACAGGGTAGTTAGCTCTTCTTGTTGAATTGATCCTTTTACCATTATGTAATATATTTCTTCGTCTTTTTTGGTATTTGTTGGTTTAAAGTCTGTTTTTTTCAGAGACTAGGATTGCAACCCCTGCTTTTTTTCTGCTGTCCATTTGCTTGGTAAATTTTCTTCCCTCCCTTTATTTTGAGCCCATGTGTGTCTTTGCACGTGAGATGGATCTCCTGAATACAGCACACCGATGGGTCTTGAGTCTTTATCCAATTTGCCAGTCTGTGTCTTTTAACTAGGACATTTATCCCATTTACACTAAGGTTAGTATTGTTCTGTATGAATTTGATCCTGTCATCATGATGCTATTTGGTTATTTTGCACACTAGTTGATGCAGTTTCTTCATAGTATCATTGGTCTTCATATTTTTGCATGTTTTTGCAGTGGCAGGTACTGGTTCTTCCTTTCCATATTTAGTGCTTCCTTCAGGAGCTCTTGCAGGACAGGCCTGGTGGTGATGAAATCCCTCAACTTTTGCTTCTCTGGAAAGGATTTTATTTCTCCTCTGTTTATGAAGTTTAGATTGGCTGGATATGAAATTCTGGGTTGAAAGCCTCCACTCTCTTCTGGCTTGTAGGGGTCTGCTGAGAGGTCTGCTGTTAGTCTGATGGGCTTTCCTTTGTAGGTGACCTGGCCTTTCTCTCTGGCTGCCCATTCTCTCTGGCTGCCCTTACATTTTTTCCTTCATTTTGACCTTGGAGAATCTAATGATTATGTGTCTTAGGGTTGATGTTCTTGTGGAGTATCTTAGTGGTATTCTCTGTATTTCCTGAATTTGAATGTTGGCCTGTCTTGCTAGGTTGAGGAAGTTCTCCTGGATAATATCCTGAAGTGTTTTTTTCCACTTGGTTCCATTCTCCCTGTCTCTTTTGGGTATTCCAAATCAATCGTACATTTATGCTTTTTACATTGTCCCATATTTCTAGAAAGTTTTGTTCATTGCTATTCATTTGTTTTACTCTAATCTTGTCTGCATGCTTTATTTCAGCAAGATTGTCTTCGAACTCTGATATTCTTTCTTCTGATATTCTTTCTTTCTTCATTGATTTGGCTATTAATACTTGTGTATGCTTCTTGAAGTTCTTGTGCTGTGTTTTTCAGTTCCATTAGATCATTTATGTTCCTCTGTAAACTGGTTATTCTAGTTAGCAGCTCTTGTAACCTTTGATCAAGGTTCTTAACTTCTTTGCATTGGGTTACAACACGCTACTTTAGCTCAGCAGAATTTGTTATTACCCACATTCTGAAGCCTACTTCTGTCAGTTCGTCCATCTCATCCCCTGTCTAATTCTGCACCCTTGCTGGAGAGGTGTTGCAATCATTTGGAGGGTAAGAGGCACTCTGGCCTTTTGCGTTTTCAGCATTTTTTCATTTATTCTTTCTCATCTTCATGAGTTTATCTAGTTTCAATCTTTGAGGCTGCTTGGGTGAGGTTTTTATGGGGACTTTTGTTGTTGTTGCTTTCTGTTTGTTTGCTTTTCTTACAATGGTCAGGTGCCTCTTCTATAGGGCTGCTGCAGTTTGCTGGGGGTTCACTTCAGGCCCTGTTCATCTGGTTTGCTCCCATGCCAGGAGATGTCACTCAAGGAGGCTGGAGAACATCAAAGATGGGTGCCTGCTCCTTCCTCTAAGATCTCTAAACTCAAGGTGTATCAACCTGAGGCCAATAGGAACGCTCCCATATAGAGTGTCTGACAAACCCTGTTGGAGGGTCTCAGCCAGTTGGGTGGCATGAGGAGCAGGACCCACTTAGCAAGGCACTTCAGCTGTCCCTTGGTGGAGGGGGTGTGCTGTGTTGGGGAGAAATCCACTTGTCTGGGCTGCCTGCATTCCTCAGAACTACCAGGAAGAAAGACTAAATCTACTGGTCCATGGAGACTATGGCCACCCCTTCCCCTAGAAGCTAAGGTCCAGGGAGATCAGAGTTCTGTCCCTGAGACACTGGCTGGAGTTGCTGGAGTTCCTGCAGGGAGGCCCCACCAAGTGAGGAGGTATGAGTCAAGATCAGGCCTGAAGAGACACTCTGGCCACAGTCTACCACAGCCAGTGTGTTGGGCTGTGGGGAATACCATTTGGGACCAAGCCGTCCAGCCTCCCTGGCTCCAGCATGGGCAAAGCACGGCCTGGAACTATAAAGATGGCTGCTGCCTTTCCCCAACCCTGGGAGCTTAGTGTGTTAGGCAGCAGGCAGTCCCAATGTTGGCTGCCACGCCTCCCCTAAGGAGCTCAAATGGCTTAGACAGCAGTCTTAGCTGTGGTGCTGGCTGCTTCTCCCCCTAGGTATTTGGCAAGCTTAACCAGATTCTAGCTGAGTGGATGTTGAGAATCTGCACGTCTCCGTGATTGGGACCTTAGGCCCTAGTGGCAGGGGCTTACAAGTGGGATCTTCCGATCCGTGGGTTGCAAAGTCTGCAGAGAAAGCATGGTTTCCTAGGCTGGGTAGCACGTTCACTCACCGCCTCCTTTGATTGGGTGATGGAGGCTCCCCTGCCCAGTGTGGCTCTCAGGTGGGTGGCCTCACCACAATGCTCTTCTTTCCTCTCTGTGGGTCACAGCAGCCACCTAGTCAGTTCTGATGACGGAACCTGGATACCCCAGTTGATGATGCAGGATTCGCATGCTGTTATGGTTCTTTTTGATGGGATCCTCTGGTTGCCACTGCTTCTAGTTGGCCATCTTGGCCCTGACCTCCTTGACATTTTAATAATACGCATTCATAGCCATTCTGACTTGTGTAAGATGGCAGCTCATTGTTTTCTTGTTGTTGTTGTTGTTGTTGTTGTTGTTGTTGTTGTTGTTGTGCTGAGTCTTGTTCTGTGGCTCAGGCTTTGGTGCAGTGGTGCAATCTCAGCTCACTGCAACCTCAACCTCCACCTCCTGGATTCAAGTGTTTCTCCTCTCCTGCCTCAGCCTCCTAAGTAGCTGGAATTACAGGTATGAGCCACCAAGACCAGCTAATTTTTGTATTTTTAGTAGAGTTGGCATTTCACCACGGTGCCCAGCCTGGTCTCAAACTCCTGACCTCAGGTGATCCGCCTACCTTGGCCTCCCAAATCACTGTGGTTTTGATATGCATTTCTCTAATGATCAGTGATACTGAACTCTTTTTCATATGCTTGCTGGCTGTGTGTATGTCTTCTTTTGAGAGGTGTCTGTTCCTATCCTTTGCCTACTTTTTAATGTGGTTGTTTTTCTCTTACAAATTTGTTGAAATTCCTTATAGATGCTGGGTTTTAGACTTTTGTCAGATGCATAGTTTGCAAATATTTTATCCTATTCTGTAGGTGCTCTGTTTACTCTGTTGATAGTTTCTTTTGCTGTGCAGCAGCTATTAAGTTTAATTAGATCCCACTTTGCTTTTGTTGCAACTGCTTTTGGTGTCTTTGTCATGAAATCTTTGCCTATTCCTATGTCTAGGATGGTATTGCCCATGTTGTCTTCCAGGGTTTTTATAGTCTTGGGTTTTACATTTAAGCCTTTAATCCATCTTGAGTTGATTTTTGTATATGGTTTAAAGAAAGGGTCCAGGTTTATTCTTGTACATACGGCTAGCCACTTATCCCAGTACCATTTATTGAATAGAAAATCTTTTCCCCATTGCTTGTTTTTGTCAGATTTGTTGAAGATCAGTCAGAGATATGCAGCCTTATTTATGCCCTCTCTATTCGGTTCCATTGGTCTATGTGTCTGTTTTTGTACCAGTACCATACTGTTCTGTAGCCTTGTAGTATTGTTTGAAGTCAGGTAACATGATGCCTCCAGCTTTGTTCTTTTTGCTTAGCATTGCCTTGGTTATTCAGGCTCTTTTTTTGGTTTCATATGCATTTTAAAATAGTTTTTCCTAGTTCTGTGAAGAATGTTCTTGGTAGTTTCATAGGAATAACATAAATCTCTAAATTGCTTTGGAAAGTACAGCCATTTTATTGATGTTGATTCTTCCTGTCCATGTGCATGAGATTTTTGTTTGTTTGTTTGTTTGTTTGTGTCTTCTCTGATTTTGTTGAGCAATGTTTTGTAATTCTCTTTGTAGAGATTTTTTACCTCCCTGGCTAGCTGTGTTCCTGGTATTTTACTATCTTTTTGTATAAGCCACAGATTAATTAATGTAGCTGATTTTGGCTAGTAATGTAAATCTATTGTATCAAAGGGCCTCTGATTTAATTTCTTTAACACTTTGAAATCAATAAAAGTATATAGCTTTTATCTTAGGTGAACTATTGTGGTACATTTTCACAGACTATCAGAGGTACAGAGAAATGTGTGTGTGTGTGTGTGTGTGTGTGTGTGTGTGTGTGTGTGTAGGGGTGACACTTTCAGAGAATTTGGAAACTCACCTAGGTAAAAAGAGATTATACTTATTCTTCATGGTAATCAATCAGTTCCTACTGAGGGGGGATGTAGGAATGGTTTAGAGAATTAGGCTGGATTAATAGTGAAACACTGACTTAATTGCATTCCCTGAAAATGGCATCTGGAGCCCCCCTGTTCTAGTATCTTTGAGAGCTCGAGGTACTCTCCATCTGCTCTTGCCTTCCTATTACGTCTTTGAAGAGTTTTCGGCTATAGTTTATTTGTTCTTTTCTCATCTGCTTTCTACGTTCCAGAAACGCCTCAGTATTTCCTTTTCTGTTCATGACATAGTTACTTGTTTCTCAGCACCATTATGGAATAATATGTATTTTACAATTTTTTTGAAATTTCAAGATTTTGAGGTGGAGATATGTATGCAATCTGCCATCCAAATCCAATCTGAAGCACATTTAGAGAACATTCTGAAAATCTCTTAAAGAAGTTATATCTCAATGTCTTTAGAATTTCCAACTACTAAAATGTAAACTTTATATGATTCATAAAATATTTGGGCCAATAATCTAATAGAAAATATTCTATACATAGCCATTTGATTTTGTAATGAATTATATACCTATATATGAATTTTTTATAGTTGTGGAATTCCATTCAAAGGCTATTTTGCAAACGTGCTGTCTTATGTGATTTATATTATTGATTAAATTAATATTGCTATTTTTTCTTTTATTCCAATATTTGGTGAGTGTATAAAATATTATTATTTTCTCATGCTTGAAATATAAGCATGAGTGTAAAATAGACACAAAAAACCTTTTGGCTAACAGTTTTCTAAAACACTTACAATGAAAATCATTATGATGAAGAGTTTGCAAGCCTTCCTCATTTTTATCACACACTCTGAGGTAGAAATTATTACTATCTTCATTTTGCATATAAAATTGCCATATTAATGTTAAAACAAGTGTTAAAATGTTAATGCACAAAGAATAAGTGATAATAAAAGTTAGGGGAAGCACATTTCTTATAAAGAAACACGAAAGACCTTGGATATTACAAAATGAGGATTTTCCAAACAATGCAATGGAAATAAAGGTTATCTCCAGGAAAAGGGCAGGGGATCCCCTTAGAAGAAGATTCAAGTGCTTAATAACATTTAAATGTGGGCCGGATTAAAGGGGCCAACAGATTTCTGGAAGGGAAGCTGGCCGTGCCAGATCATGAGTTCTGATCCCCTTTAACAAATGAGCAGGAAGCCCACACAAAGCTATTTTTATTTGGTATTACCATAAATAAAACCTATTAAAGTTTGAGTTTAGAATAAAAACTTTAGTGATTTACTACACAGCTTAATCAGCTTATTTAAAATTTCTCTGCTTTTTTTTTTTAAATACAAGGGGATAGCTAGCTTTAGAATAAATGAGTATTAGAATAAAAACTTTAGTGGTTTAATACACAGCTTAATGCAGCTATTTTAAAATTTCTCTGCTTTTTTTTTTTTTTTTTTTTTTTTTGTTTTTACATAATGGGATAGCTGTCTTTAAGGTGCATGCGATGTTCTACACATCTTAATAGTTTCCATAGTTATGTTGTATCATTCCCAACAAGTTAGTAGAGTAAGTTGAAGTAGGCTCATTTCACAGGTAGGGAAAGTGAGTCACAGAAAGGATGTAAAAACGTCCCTAGATTACATAAGGGGTGGGGCCAAAATGTGAAATTATCAGACTCCAAAACTTGGCCAAAATGTGTGAGAAAGTACTGAAAGTCAGAGCCCTGTGCAATATATTTCTGAGATGTAGTAACATATGTTTAGTATCATTAAGTATTTGATAAATGAACAAAAATGTAGTGTAATGTACAAAATGTACTTTATTTGATAGTAATTAAATTCTTGACAAGTAAAAGAATCAGTTGGAATCAATTGGCTATTATTTCCAGTTTACTTTAAATCATAAGATGCCATACATAGGCAGAAAAAATCTTCAAAAGATTTCTAACTTTATCCAAGTTTGAGAGCAATTAATTTTACTACTGAAATAAGAAAGACTCAGTGTTCAATAGTATATCGTTTTCAAAAGTTTAGATGCTGAATTTTAATCCCAAATTTGTTTTGTTTACATTTCCTTTTATTATTGTATTTACCATTTAAATCTCATGTCCTGTAGTAACCTCCTCTTACCATCCTTTCCCCTTACATGTAGAAAAGCTTTAATATCACTATATATTTATTTAACCAAGTGTTTGTGAATTTTGTGGTGGTGCACACCTGCAAGTTAATTATCGTCTGGAGAAACACTCTAGACTGAAAGGAATTTCGTTTTTGACAACAGTCTGAGTGGACTAGTTCTCTTTTTCTCCTCCAAGATACACATGCAAAGCTTAAAAACATAACTATAAATGTACCTAAAGGAAATTGTAACATGTTTTATTTTATATCCCCAATATCTTGCAATGGAGTAGTATGTCAAATATCAGAATAATGCCAGGAGAAAATGAGAGCACATGAACCTTGCATTTGTAGTCATGATGGCCATTATTGTTAAGGCCACTGAAAACAATGTACAGCTGTGAAGGAATTTCAAAAGCCTGTTTGCAAATGGCTATGGCCAATAACCATGCTCTTACAACTACTTTAGCAGCCATGAATTTTACCTTAAAAGGTTAATCTCTTAGAGATTTTTAGATTACATGGCTGAAAGAATTGCAAAAGATTTTGCTGGTCTGTTTTACATTTTTAATTATACCACTATCAACTCTGGCACCAACCACTGTTAACACCAATCATCAACCCCACCAACACCACCTTCACCACCGCCATCACTACCAGCACAAACATTATTCAAATAATAGCAGCAACACCAATATCATCATTATTGCTACCATTACCGTTATCAGCACCAGGAATTTCACTGCCAAAAGCATTGGATTCACCAGCACCACTACTGACAATGAAAATCTCATTACCAAGAGTCACAAGTACTTAGTGAGAATATAAAGGCTTATTTTTTCCCTTTTCTGCCCTGGCATCTCCAAATGTGAATAATTTAGTCTTTGTTTCATTAAATCATTAAAATATCGAGTAGTATTATAAGACACAAGGAGTACCATTGAAAAACATTTATTGCTATATTAAACAGAGCTGGTTTTCACTACTACTAGTCTAATTTTTATAGAAAAGCTACAAAATCTACTCTGTGTGAGACCTGGAGATTTAATCAGCAGACCCACAACAGCACTCAGTCTAACTTTTAAGCACATAAATAAACATTACATATATTCAAGTAGTTCAGAGAGCAATGTAAGAATGTGATTTATGTTTAATCATAAAAATCCTTAGGCTTAGTTTGAAGAAACTTAACGACGTATAAAATAGGGTTACTTTAGTATACTAAACCTGCTTGTCAATATCATGAACTAGCATCTTTGTGGCAGCCTAAATTTTTGAGACTTCTTTTATTTTAATTAGAATACAGACATATGTTGAAGGTGGAAAATGTTAAACCGAGCATCAATAACAAACACAAATACCAGATGATTCAACTGTTATAAACTGACACTATTTGTGAATGTTCATCACTGTGAAATTCTAAATAGTCTGAAATATTAGTTTGAGAATAAAAGGCATAGATTAATGCTTTTCTTTTCTAGCAAATTTTAAGAACTGTTTTTAAAAATGTACAAAAAAATTATGAAGATAAAACAGAGAGTTCTCATAACCCCCAAATCCAGATTCCTCTATTACTAACATCTTATACTAGGATGATGTGTTTGTTACAATGAATGGGCCAATGTTAATACCAATTATGAACTAAAATCTGTAATTTATTCACATTTTCTTAGATTTCACTTAATGATCTTTATCTTTTTCAGGATCCCATCTAGTAACCACGTACCATTTAGCTGTCATGTCTCCTTAGAATCATCTGGACTGTGACAGTTTCTCAGACTTCTCTTGGTTTTGTTTCTGAAAATTGATGATGAAAATCTTGAGAAATACTGGTCAGGTATGTGGTAGGATGTCCCTCTACTGGAATTTGATATTTTTCTGACAATTAGACTAGGATTAGATGTTCCCCAGATAAAAAACTACGGAGGTAATGTGTCATTTTTCATAACAACATATCAGTGGTTGACATTATCAACATGACTTAGCATTGTTGATATCATCCCATTACCTCACTGAAATGGCACTTGTCAAATTTATCCATTGTAAAAGTACTCTCCTTCCCATATTTTTCTCTATGGCAGGAAGCTACTATAAGCAGCGTACACTGAAGACATGGGGAATTATGTAACACTTCCATGAGGGGAGCATAACAACATAAATTACTTGAAATTCTCTAGCATGAGAGATTTGCCTTTTCTTCCCCATTTTTTTGGTCATTTATTTCTAAAACTATGGACCTGTGGATATTAATTTTACACTTTGGGGTATAAACCAGTTCTAATCTATTCACTCTGTTGTTCTTCGTTCCAGCCTTGACCATTGAATGTTCTTTCTGTTGGTTTTTATATCTCTTTGATATACTTGCACCATTAGTCTGTGTATCAAGTATTTTCTTAATTTCTGTAACTACAAAATGCTCCAGGATGATCTTGTATGTTTCCTGGTCTAGTCCTGAAATCAGTCATTTATAAAGTCCTGGTTTTGTTGTTGTTGTTTCTCTTTTATTAAATGGAGATTAATATTAAAAATGAATATCTACATATAAGGTGTGCTCATTTCCATTGGGGTATCTTTGCTTCTGGACCTCTAAGGTGAGAGAGCAAAAGAAATATACATGTGTTGATAGTAACCCGCGTGTAAATACATATCTACAAGTATTTATTCATGTAACCATCTGTACCCATATTAAGTTAAACATGAGTTCATACTGATGTATTCAAGTCCAGTTCATTATGACATGGATCATTCTAGCCTCCTCCCCTTGGTTACCTGTCACCTCTCATTCCAGCAGTAAGAAGCATTTTTTTTTTCTTTTCAACTTTTATTTTAGATTCAGAGGGTACAGATACAAGTTTAATAACTAGTTATATTTCATGATGCTAAGGTTTGGGGTAGGAATGATCCCATCATCCAGGTACTGAGCTTAGCACCCAACTGTTAGTTTTTAAATCCTTGCCCTCCTCCCTCCTTCCACCCTCTAGTAGTCTCCAGTGTCTGTTACTCCCATCTTTATATCCATGTTTATATCCTCAATGTTTAGCTACCACTTATAAATGAGAACATGTGGTGTTTAGTTTTCTGTTTCTGAGTTAATTTGTTTATGATAATGGCCTCCAGCTGCATCTATTTTTGCTACAAAGGACATGATTTCATTCTTTTTTATGGCGATGTAATAGTCCATGGTGTATGTGTCCCACATTTCCTTTATCTGATCCACCACTGATGGGCCCCTAGGTTGAATCCATGTCTTTTCCATTGTGAATAGTGCTGTGATGAATGTGGGTGCTTGTGTCTTTTAGGTAGAACAGTTTGTTTTCTTTTGGACATATATCCAGTAATGAGATTGCTGGGTCAAATGGTAGTTCTACTTTCAGTTCTTTGAGAAATCTCTAAACTGCTTTTCACAGTAGCTGAACTAAATTACATTCCCACCAACAGCATATGCCTCTTCTGTTCTCTGCAGCCTTGCCAGCATCTACTGGTTTTTTATGTTAATAACAGTCATTCTGACTGTAGTGAAATGGTATCACATGTGGTTTTGATTTGATTTTCCGTGATGATTACTGATGTGGAGCATTTTTTAAAGTTTATTGGCCATCTGTATATCTTCTTTTGAGAAGTGTCTCTTCATGTCCTTTGCCCATTTTAATGGGTAGTTTAATTTTGCTTCTTCAATTGTTTAAGTTCTTTATAAATTTTGGATATTAGACTGTTGTTGGATGCATAGTTTTTGAATATTTTCTTCCATTCTGTAGGTTGCCTGTTTATTCTGTTGATAGTTTCTTTTGCTGTGCAGAAGCTTTTTTGTTTGATTACGTCTCATTTGTTGATTTTTGTTTTTATTGCAATTGCTTTTGGGGACTTAGAAATAAATCCTTTCCCAAGGCAAATGTCCAGAATGGAGTTTCCTAGGTTTCCTTCTGGGAATCTTACAGTTTGAGGTCTTACATGTTAAGATAAAAGCATCTTATGATATAAAACCTCAAAAAACAATATCCATCTTGAGTTGATGCTTATATATGGTGAAAGGTAGGGATCCAGTTTCATTTCTCTGCATATGGCTAGCCAGCTACCCCAGCATTATTTATCGAATAGGGAGCCCTTTCTGCATTGCTTATTTTTGTCAACTTTGTTGAAGATTAGATGGCTGTAGGTGTCTGGCTTTATTTCTCGGTTCTCTTTTCTATTACATTGGTCTATGTGTCTGGTTGTATAGTATATGTATAGTATCATGCTGTTTTGGTTACTGTAGCCTTAGAGTATAGTTTGAAGTTGGGTAATGTGACACCCCTGGCTTTGTTCTTTTTGCTTAGAATTCTTTGCTTATTCAGCTTCTTTTTAGTTCTATGTGAATTTCAGCATAGTTTTTTCGAATTCTGTAAAAAAAAAGATAATGGTAACTTAATAGGAAAAGCATTGAATCTGTAGATTGCTTTGGGCAGTATAGTCATCAAATGCTTTTTATGCATCAGTTGATATGATCACATACTTTTTTACTTTTGCTTGTTGATGTAGTAGATTACATTGATTTACAAATGTAGAATCAACATAGTATAAATCAAATAAATATCATGGGTTGTAGTACATAATTTTTAATATGTTGTTGAGTTTTATTTGTTTATATCTTGCTGAGAATGTTTAAATGTGTTTATGAGAGATTTTGTTCTGTAGTTTTCCTTTCTTGTAATGTCTTCATCTGATTTTAGCACTCCAATAATTCTGGTCTCCTAGAATGAGCTAAGAAGTAATCTCTGTGCTTCTATTTGCTGGAAAATAATGTGAAAAAATCTTATTAATTTTTCCTTAAATGTTGGTGAAATTACCTTGATCATGTGCTTTTTTGATGATTATTAATTATTTACTCAATTTAAAAAATAGATATAAAACTGTTTAGGTCATTTTTCTTTATATGCACAAGTTTTAGTAATTTGGGTCCAGTTTATATAATGTGTCACATTAGTGGGCATAGAGTTGTTTGTAGTATTTCTTCATTATCTTTTTAATAACTACAGAATCACTAGCTATGACATCATTGTCATTTGTGCTGTTGACAATTTCTGTCCTCGCTCTTTCTTCTTGGTTGGCTTAGAGTTTTTTTTCAATGTTATTGATAATTCCAAAGAACTAAATTTTGCTTTCATAGATGTTCCCTATTGATTTATTGTTTTCAACTTTCTTAATTTCTGTTCTAATTTTTTTTTTTTTTTTTTTTTGAGACGAGTCTCACTCTGTCGCCCAGGCTGGAGTGCAGTGGCGCGATCTCGGCTCACTGCAAGCTCCGCCTCCCAGGTTCCCGCCATTCTCCTGCCTCAGCCTCCCGAGTAGCTGGGACTACAAGCGCCACCACCACGCCCGGCTAATTTTTTGTATTTTTGGTAGAGACAGGGTTTCACTGTGTTAGCCGGGATGGTCTCTATCCTTTGGTTTCTAATTGATTTCATTGTGGTGTGAGAAAATACTTTGCATTATTTCTGTTATTTTAAATTTCTTAAGTTGTGTTTTGTGGCCCACAGTGTGGTCTATCTTGGTGAACGTTCTCTGTGAGCTATGGGAGCACACATATTATCTTGTTTGTTGATGGAGTACTTTCTAAATGTCAATTAGACTAACTTAGCTAACACTACTGTTAAAGTCAACTATACTCTTACTGGCTTTTTGCCTGTCTCATCTATCAATTAATAATACAAAGGTCTTGAGGTCTCTTCTATGGACTGAATATTTGTGGCCTCCCACCCCACAATTCATATGTTAAAAATTAATCCCCAGTGTGAATTTGGAGGTGGTTAGGCCATGAGGGTTTCTCCCTAATAAAGGGGACTAATGCCCTTATAAAAGAATCCAGAGACCTCCCTTACCCTTTTACCATGTAAATACACTGAATAGAGGGCTATTTATGAGCCAGGAAGAAGTGTGGGCGGGGAGCTTTCACGTGACAACATATCTGCTGAAACCTGGATTTTGGACTTCTCAGCCTCTGGAAATGTGAGAAATAAATTTGTATTATTCATAAGGCACCCAGTTTATGGTATTACTATTTTAGCAGCCTGAACAGACTAAGTTTCTAACTATAACAATAGTTATATTGTTAGTTGGACAAGTAGTTGGATTTGTCTATTGTTTCTTGTAGTTCTTTCAGTTCTTACATTCTGTTGTTAAATGCAGACATGCTAAATATCATTTATCTTTTAAGATAAATAACTTTAAGATGCAGAGTTTATTTCTTTATCACTGTTCAACACTCCTTTTTATCTTTAATACTCCCTTGTTCTGATGTCAGCTTTGTCTTAAATCAATGTAGTTGTTTCAGTTTTCTTTCAGTTATTGTTAGCATGGTGTATCTTTCTCCATTCTTTTAATTTTAATTTCTATGGATCATTATATTTATAGTGGATTTCCTGTAGGCAACATATAGTTGGCTTATTTTGTTTTTTGTTCACTCTGACAATCTTTTTCTTTTAATTTACGTGTTTAGACCATTAACATTTAAAGTGATTATTAATACAGTTGCATTAACATCTACCGTGTTTGTAACTGTTTGATATTCATTGCATTTGTTCTGTTTCTTTACTGCCATACTAGTTTTCTGCCTCATATGACTTTAATTGAGCATTATATATGATTTCATTTTATTTCTTCTCTTAGCATGTCAATTATACTTTAACATGCTCTACTAATTAAAGTATTAAAATGCTTTAATTACTCTACTGTTGCCATAGAGTTCTTTATATATAATACGTTTTTACCCACTGAAAATCCACCTTCAAATGAGAGAGTAATATTTCACATGTAGTGCAGATAACGTCCAACAAAATATTTCTAATTACCCCTCCCACCTTTTATAAAATTACTATGATTCTTTTCACTTATGTATATGCTAGAATTTTGGAATGCATGATTCCTATTCTTGTTTTAAAATTATTATTAAAATGATGAAAATGAAAAGGAGTATTTTAACTTTATTTGTTCATTTACTGCCATTCCTCTTTTCTTTATGTAGATATTAACTATCTGACCTGTGTGCATTTTAATCTCCCTAAATAATTTTATTTTGACATTTCTGCAAATTGGGCAGATCTGATAATTATGAACTCTCTTAGTACTGTTTTCTGAGGAAGGCTTTATTCTCTGTTTGTGAAGCATAATGTTACTGGATAAAGAATTCTGACTTGGTAACATCTTTCTTTAAATACACTAAGTAATTCACTGCATCTTCTTTTTGGGTCGGTTCTAATATCTAATATACTTTTTATTCCTATTATTCTATAGTATTATTGTTTTCCTCTGGCTTCTTTCAAGATTTTATCTTTGTTTGGTTTTCTGAAGTTTGAATACATTATGCCTATATATACATTTTTATGTATATCCTGCTTGAAATTTTCTGACCTTTCTGGATCTGTGGTTTAGTGTTTGTCATGGATATGGTTTGGCTGTGTCCCCACCCAAATCTCATCTTGGATTGTAGTTCCCATAATCCCTATGTGTTGTGGGAAGGACCTGGTGGGAGGTAATTGAATTATGGTGGTGGTTTCCCCCATGCTATTCTCATGATAGTAAGTTCTTATAATATTTGATGGTTTTATAAGGGGCTTTCTCATTTGCTCAGTTCTCATTCTTCTTTCTCCTGCCACCATGTGAAAAAGGAAGTGTCACTTCCCCTTCTGCCATGATTGTAAGTTTCCTGAGGCCTCCACAGCCATACTGAACTGTGAGCCAATTAAATCTCTTTCCTCTATAAATTACTCAGTCTTGAGTATGGCTTCATTGGCAGAGTGAGAACAAACTAATACAGTCACCCATTTTTTAAAGTCTGGGCCAATTTCATTTTAAATTTATCTTATTTAATTCTTTCTTCTCTTTTTGTTTTTCCAATTGTGTATATTATATCTTTTGAACTTGTCCTACAGTTCTTAGATATTCTGTCTTTTTATTATATTCTTACTTTCTTTTTCTTGTTTGCATTTCATTTAGGAGATTTCTATAGCCAAAAGATACAACTCACTGATTCTTTTTTCAGCTGTGTCCAGTCTGCTGATGAGCTAATCAAAGTCGTTCTTCATTTAGATTGGTGATTTTTACTTCTATCATTTTCTTTTACTTTATTAATTTTATATCTTTTTTACATTAGCTACCTGTTCTTTTACATTGTCAGTTTTTTTCCATTAGATCTTATAATGGGTTAATTACAGTTATTTTAAATTCCTTCTCTGATAATTTCAATATCAGTGTCATATCTGTGTCTGTTTCTGATGTGCGCCTTATGTTTTCAGCCTGTGGAGTTTTTTTCTTGCCTTTTATCATGCTTTTATTTTTTGTTTAAATCTAGACCTCAAGTATTGGGTGACAGGAACTGAGATAAATAGTCCTTTAATGAAATGGTTTATGGTGATCTGGCTAAAAATTGAGCTTTGTTTACTGTGTGCCATAGGCATAGGTACCAGAAGCTTCAAATTTCTTTAGTCTGTTTGATTTTGTCTTCCCTGTTGTCTCTGAAATTTGCGAAGAACTCATCATCAGATAAATCTTTGCCATGCAGCAATTTTTTCTGTAATCCACTGTTGGTAACCTGGATCCTTGCTGGTATTGGGGTAAGGTGTGAGGTAGGATAAGTTTTCCATAATATGATAATTAAATCTCAGTATTTTAGTTGGTATTTCACCTTCACAATTACTTCTTGGCATTTACTTCTCCACTAGGTGAAACAGGAAGGCTAGAATGGGCTGGAGTAGGGCAAATACACTTTCCCATGGAGAGGCCTTCACTGTCAAAGACATTCTAGATGTATTTAACAATGGTTCCTTTTCTTTATCCCTTCCAGAGCCACATATGAAGATTTTTTGACTCTTCACCATAAGAAGTAGGTGCAGTTCCTGGAGACTGAACCCATGAAAGTGTAGGGAACCCTTAGACTGTGATGTGCAGTAGTATCTCACTCCCAAACTAGTCTATAGTCAGCCTCCAGGAATGTCTCATTATTACCATTCACGTGTTCATACCAGTTTATGGCTACAGAAACATCTTCCCCAGATAAAGTGATCTTAGTTGAGACTCTTGGATTTCATATTTCTTTGAATTTCAGGGTAGTGGCTTTCTCTGTAATCTTGTTTCTCTGATGAGTCCAAGAAAAGTTATTCGTTTTCAGTTTGTTTAGTTTTTTGTATTGTAAGAATGTACACAATTTCCGATCTCTTTACATAATGGAGTTAACAGTGAAACCACTTTCTTTTTAATATTATTAATTTTGATAGCAAAATACGATAGAGAAGATAAAACAGCATTGCATTCATTAAATATATTTTCATTATGGTAGTTTTTATACAAGTTTATATTAATAATATTACATTGACACTAATGTTTAAAATTCATGACTATCAAGTGAATAGACACAAGACTTTTTAAATGAACCCTAAGATATAGTCACATTGATTGCATTAACATGAACTATCCTGGAATTGCTCAAAGATTCAAAAGAAATGCTATGTAAGCCTTATTGCAAATAGAATTCTTCCATGTGAATAATAGAATAATGTGAAATATTATTATGAATATGGATTTCATGAACCTACTTTTTTCTTTTTTTTTTATATGTTTAGCTATAAAAAAGTGGCATGCCTACCTTTATTTTATAGTGATGGGGTCATTCGAGTTGCCCTTTGCAGTATTACCTTTTTTAGAAAGACATTAGAAAATTATAAATCTATATGTATATATATGTATGTAGATTTTTAGAATGTGTAATAAACAATTATGTTGCATTGAAGGCAGGCTGAGTATGTTTTTCCAGTTAGAAAATTAGTAAACTATGGATTTTATATGTCCAGATCAGCAGTAAGCAAAACCCTGGCCTGTAGTCCAATCCAGCTCACAGCTTTTTTTAGATACTGTTTTACTGAAACATAGCCATCCCATTTATTTAAATGTTGTTTATGGCTTCTTTCAAAACTGAAAAAGCAGAATTTATTTGCAATTGAGACCGTATAGACTCCCAAGCTGGAAGATGTATTATTGTTCCCTTTGCAGAAAAAGTTTCTCTATCCATATTTTACATATATCGTCATTTAACCCAATGCACCAGAATTAAAAATGTAAACATAGAATATGTTGCTTAACTGTTGGAATTTAATGAAAAACACTTAAAACTTCTAAAAGCATATTTATTTTTCTAAAGAATATGTAGTTATACTTTAGTATTTATTTAAGTTATTCATATTTTCACAACATAGGAAATATTGCCACATTGGATCTAATTTTATGGTACACTAAAATGTTATTGAACATAACTAATCACAATGATGTAACAAAAGCAAAGGAAAAATACTAATATGAGATGTTTAGTGATACCTGGTATTTCATATAAAAATTCATAAAATAAAACATTTGAGAGCCTTCTTTAGCATTAAATATGTATTAAATAATTGTACATATATTTTTAATGTATATATTTATGTATGTACATTTTTAAAATATATGTGTCAGGAGAGTTGGATTTAAGAACTTTGGTTTTATCTATTACCTATCTATTTCTTCTCTATATGTAATAGATGAAAAGATTTTCATTGGTAAGTTCATTTTTTTCTTTCTTTCCAAGCACTAGCATGATAAATAAACAATTTGAAAGGGAACTTCTAAATACTGCTTTCCACATAAAGTTAAAAAATTAAGTGTGACTCAAATCCTGTGCTCATAGGCCATTTAGTCTTTTTCCTGACTTGTAACAAGTTCACATGTGACCTTTGAAATCTGTACTTCTCGTGAAGTTTGAGCTTTCCGTTAGGTTGGTGGATGCAGTGAAAATTTATTAGTTAAAGTAGGGAAGCAGTTAATAGGCATGGCACGGTCAAGTCATAAACAACACTCTTTGACTGAGACCAAAAGTTTGGTAGTCTGGCCTTTCTCTAAATTATACTTAAATAAACCAAGGCATTAAAAGAGCAAAATTCCAGCCCTGACTCAGTGTTCACTGGAATTCATAATCATAATTGAGAATGAGAGCTTTGAAAAGAGGTAGGCAAGGATATTTGGGGGATTTCATTACAAATGTTTCAATTTACTTTTAAATGATGCTCAAACCAAATATATATTCTGTTTCACTAGGTGCAAAGGTACCAGTTTACCTTCACACTCCTTGATCTAAAAAGGTATACACATTTGAAAAAAAAAAGCTTTAGTACAAATATCTCAACTTGTTGATTTCTGTTTCAGTTTCCCAATTATCTTCAACTTTAAGCATTATATATCTGTGTATGGGCCACTTTTTGAGATAAACACAACTTGTGTTAGTTTGGACCCACACATCCTTCTTATCCATGTTCCCAGGTGGCACCAGCAGTCTTCTCAGCAACAACCAAGTTCCCCATTGCCCAAGAGTATATAGAATTTGGTGAAATAAAGTGGTTTTATTTAAATTTGGAGTTCCACCCACCAAAACATACCAGTCCTTTGTGCTCATTCTCCCAAGATTGTTCTCTGTTTCTATTACAGGACCCATCTGAATATTTAGTGCCTTTATGGAATTTCTGTACTTTGACCAACCAGAAGAAGAGCTATTTTTGCTAAAGAATGTTCATCCGAGCCATTCCAAACACGCCATAGAAGCAACTGCTTATTGAAAGAGACAGCTTGCTTTGACATTTTATAACAATGATCTGTGTAATACTTAAGACTACTTAAGACTCTTCAAATTTGAGCTAATAGAAAATGTAACTCAAACTAGTTTAAACAATACAGCGAATTTACTGGCTCATCTGCTAGAGGAGTACAAAGGCTTGTGCTTGTTTATTTGATGTTGCTACTCATCAAAGATTCTTCATTTAGTCTACTCTGCCTTCCTCAAAGAGCCTCACACTAAGGCTGGCTTCCTTCTTTTCAGGAATGAGATAACCACAGCAGGAGTTACATTTATACCTTGCAACACTTCAAAAGGTATAAATAAAGAGCGTGCAATTCTAGAAATGTTTTTCCCAGTTTCATTCGCTGAGCTTTGATGAAGTTCAGTGGCTTTTCATTGGTATTATGCCAGTTGGCTCAGTTCTGACACAAGCTCCACCATAAAACACAGGTATGAGAAGGAAGTGCAAACACTTGAATGAAAAAACAGGGCAATTATCAAGAGAAGATGCTATGATTGGTAAGGAGACGTGATGATTCTTTTTATGTCTCAACTTGATTGACTCATGTGGTGTTCACATATTGGCCTAAAATTATTTTGGTACGTATCTGTAAAGGTGTTTCTTAATGAGATTAGCATTTGAATCTGTAGGCTGAATATAGCTGATGACCTTCCCTAATGAGTGTGGGCATAGACCAATCAGTTGAGGGCCTGAATAAAGCAAAAGGTGGAGGAAGGGTAGTATCTTTTTATTCTCTGCCTTACTGCTTGAGCTGGGACATCAGATTTCTCCTGGCCTTAGACTGGACTTATGCCATTGGTGCTCCTGACTCTCAGGCCTTCAAATGGGGACTGAAACCACACCATTAGCTTTTCCAGGTCTCTAGCTTGCAGATGGCAGATCATGGGTGACTCAGCCTTCATAATTACATGAGCCAAACCCTTACAATAAATCTTATAGCTATGTGTGTACATGTATGTTTTATATACTGACATATATTTATATTGGTATGTAGCTATGTATATTTTCTTTTATCCTATTGGTTCAGATTTTTTAAAGAATCTTGATGAATACAGGAAGTAATGAGAATGTCCATGACATTCTAAATCATGACATGATGCTTACAACCTAATGATAAATTCTAATTCTGTTTCTTAATCTTATGAGTGTCTCTATTTTTCCAAATAATCCAGTCAACCAATAAAAGCCATCATGAACTGGTAGATTTAAAAGTTTTCACTTTCAAATTATCAAGAACACTTTTCAATACTTCATGGAAAACTCACTTCAGCTCACGCATATATTGGTATGTCTTTCTCCCTAAAGTAGAAGAAACTAGGATGAAATACGTCAATTTGATTACACAAAGAAAATGGTTTCTGTATGCAGAAACAAACCTCAGAACTTACTTTAAAAAAAGATCAATAGTGCAATTCACTATACTTATTTTGAGCTACTTTACCTGAACACCAAATACTAAATTAATGGAAAGCATAATGATCACAATGAAAAATCAATCTTTAAATATAGAGACAAATCTCTCTTTCATATTTGTGTGCTGGTCTGGGAAGCAATTAAAAAGGGAGGTCGAGGCGGGTAGATCACGAGGTCAGGAGATCGAGACCATCCTGGCTAACACGGTGAAACTCCGTCTCTACTAAAAATACAAAAAATTAGCCAGGCACAGTGTTGGACTCCTGTAGTCCCAGTTACTTGGGAGGCTGAGGCAGGAGAATGGCCTCACTGCAAGAACCCGGGAGGCAGAGCTTGCAGTGAGCTGAGATAGCACCACTGCACTCCAGCCTGGGTGAAAGAGTGAGACTCCATCTCAAAAACAAAACAAAACAAACAAACAAAAAAAAAACAAGTTAGGTCAATGAAGGAATGATACTTATCTTCTTTTTTAATAGTGGAATTTTTAGTTTAATCTGAAAACAAAATTTACTAGGAGTCCCTAACCAGTTTACAATTTTTTTCTCTTCTTCACATATTCCTTTCTGAAAAAATAATACCTCTATTTGATTGAAGCCCATAGTCATGTCTAAAATTACCTTGTTCTTTGTGTACATTTATCTATACATATTTACTGAGAGCCTTCTACTTGACTGGCATTGGATTTTGAATCAGGAAATAAAATAGAAGCAAAATGAAATATTTCTTGAAGGAACGGAATGTCTAATGAATTATGCCAATGGAAAACTAGGAGAGGAAAGAATAACTGTTGTCCTGGAGCATCACACACCACCATGAAGGAGGTCAGGAGGGTGACTAAGACAGCTATAGCTAATTTGGGACAACCATATAGAGAAGTACTTGTGAAAAGATGCATTAATTAGACTAAGCTACACAGAGAAACAGAAAGAGAGAGGTCACAAGAAACTGGATATGTATATGTGTGATTCACAGAACTACAGAAAGTTAGAAAGGAAAAATGTTTAACTTAAAAGAAGTAAGATATAGGCCAGATCACAAAAAGCACTGGATCCTATGAAAGGTGTTTGGGTTTTAATTACTAAGAATTTCAAACTGAGGGTGGAAACAATATTTTTTTTTCATGTTAGAATAGTCTGTCTTTATCACCGTGAATGGGAGATTGGCTTAGGAGGAACAGAGAATGAGGTGCTAAGGGTCTGAAGGAAGGAGATCAAGCCAAAGAGGCAACAAGAAGGATCTAGGCTAAGAAGCTAAATACATGGTGAAGGGTGGGAATGCTTATAGGAGAACAAAATATTTCTAGGAGGAAATTGTTTTAATGTGGGGGAAGAGGAAGAAGTTCAGAAACACATCAAGGTATGTAGAGCTATTAGAAAACCACTTGAAGGAAATGCAAGAAGGGCAGGGTTTTCTTAATTCTCTTTTTTATTTTTCCTTTTGGTTTTATGCATTGGCACAAATGGGAAAAGTCCCAAGGCTTTGGGTATTTTCATTTCCTACCCACACTCCTAGTTTCACTTTAACAAACTCTCTAAAAATCCAAAGAATTAATCCCATCATGCTCTACTTTTCTATTTACATCCGTGCCACAGGCTCAAGTTTCCCAGATTCCTCTTTTCCTGGAATCTTAACCTTTATACATGGATGTGGATCTCTGAAATTCTAAACCACACTGGGCCGTTCAGATGTCCAGCCTAAGTGAAGTCTTCCACTTCCTTAAGCTTTCATCAAACATGCCCTTTACCATCTTGTTCTAATTGAAATCTTTCTCATTTTCATGGAACTGCTTTTTAACATTTGCTATTTTTTTCTCTCATAGTCTTTATAAGACTGGACATAGAGGTGGAGTAAGTCTTCCATTTCCTCTTGATATCAATTTACACCCATTTGTCACTCCCTTCTTTTTCCGAAACTCCCAACTTTGAAACTCATACCCTTAGTCTATGCTACCTATTACAACTCCTTGCTGTAATTGTTTACAGGTTTGGACTCACATCAAACCCTCATTCCATAATGACTTCTCTACCTGCTTTGTCTTCCAGCTTTTCAACATGACTCTCTCTCTCTCTCTCTCTCTCTCTTTTATTTATTTATGTTTTTGCTATGAATGCCACTTAAAAAATTATTCTATTCTCTGAGACTGTCAGTTCATTGACTTTCTCTTCTGTAACCACTTTGTTTTCCATTACAACTCTCATGTCTTCTAATAGGCTTACAGGGAATTATTTTTTTCACTAGGGAATTAAAAAGAAACAATATAAAATATTTCCTGAAGGAACATAATATCTAATAATGCATTATACCAATGGATAATTATAAGGATCAAGATGGATCAAAGACTTAACTCTAAGATATAATACCATAAAAATTATAAAAGATAACATTAGAGAAACGCTTCTAGACATTGGCTTAGGCAAAGACTTTATGACCAAGAACCCAAAAGCAAATATAACAAAAGCAAAGATAAATAGATGGGACTTAATTAAACTAAAAAACAAAACGAATAATCAGCAGAGTTATCAGGCAATCCACAAAGCGGGAGAAAATCTTCACAATCTGTACATGTGACAAAAGACTAATGTCCAGAAGCTACAAAGAACTCGCACAAATCAGCAAGAAGAAAAACAATTCCATCAAAAAGTAGGCTAAGGACATGAATAGACAATAACAGAAGATATACAAATGGCCAATGAGCCTATGGAAAAAAGCTCAACATCACTAATTATCAGGGAAATGCAAATCAAAACCACAGTACAATACCACCTTACTCCTGTAAGAATGGCCATAATAAAAAAAAAAAAAAATAGATGTTGTCATGGGTATGATGAAAAGGGAACAATTTTACACTGTTGGTCGGAATGTAAACTAGTACAATCAGTGTGGAAAACAGTGTGGAGATTCCTCAAAGAGCTAAAAGTGTATCCACCGTTTGATCCAGAAATCACACTACTAGGTATCTACCCAGAGGAAAGAAAGTCATTATGCAAAAAAGATAATTGCACAGGAATGTTTAGAGCAGAACAATTTGCAATTGCAAAAATATAGAATCAGCCCAAATGCCCATCAATGAACAAGTGATAAAGAAAAGTGGATAAAGAAAAGTGGATAAAGAACACACACACACACACACACACACACACACACACATATATATATATACACACACACACACACACACACACACACACCATGGAATACTACTCAGTCATAAAAAGGAACAAAATAATGGCATTCACAAAAACCTGGATGGAATTGGAGACTATTATTCTAAGTGATGTAACTCAGGATGATGGAAAATCAAACATCATATGTTTGATTTAGTAGGAGCTAAGCTATGAGGATGCAAAAGCATAAGAATGATACACTGGACTCTGTGGACTCAGGGAAAAGGGTGGGAGAGGTGTGAGTGATAAAAGACTACACATTGGGTACAGTGTACACTGCTCGGGTGATGGGTGTGCCAAAAGCTCAGAAGTCACCACTAAATAACTTACTCATGTAACCAAACACCACTTGCTCCATAAAAACTTATGAAATAAAACATAAATTAAAATAAGACCAGCCACTGCAAAAACATACCAAATTGTAAAAACCATTGACACTATAAAGCAACTGCATCAATTAATGGGCAAAATAACCAGGTAGCATCATAATGACAGGATCAAATTCACACATAGCAATATTAACCTTAAATGTAAATGGGCCAAATGTCCCAATTAAAATACACAGACTGGAATTGGATAAAGACTCAAGACTCATTGGTGTGCTGTATTCAGGAGACCCATCTCAAGTGCAAAGACACACACAGGCTCAAAATAAAGGGATGGAGGAACATTTACCAAGCAAATGGAAAGAAAAAAAAAATAGGTGTTCCATTCCTAGTCTCTGATAAAACTGACTTTAAACCAACAAAGATAAAAAAAGCCAAAGAAGTGCATTACATAATGATGGATCAATGCAACAAGAAGAGCTAACTATCTTAAATATAGATGCACCTGGTACAGAAGCAGCCAGATTCATAAAGCAAGTTCTTACACACCTAAAAAGAGAACTTAGACTCCCACACAATAATAGTGGGGAAATTTAATGCCTCACTGTCAATATTAGATAGATCAATGAGACAGAAAATTAACAAGGATATTCAGAACTTGAACTCAGTTGTGAACCAAGCAGACCTAATAGGCATCTACAGAACTCTCCACCCCAAATCAACAGAATATACATTATTCTCAGCACCACGTCGCATTTATTCTAAAATTGACCACATAATTGAAAGTAAAACACTCCTCAGCAAATGCAAAAGAATGGAAATCATAACAGTTTCCCAGACCACAGTGCAATCAAATTAGAACTCAGGATTAAGAAACTCACTCAAAACCGCACAACTACATGGAAACTGAACAATCTGCTCCTGAATGATTACTGAGTAAATAACAAAATTAAGGCAAAATAAATAAGTTCTTTGAAACCAATGAGAACAAGACACAACATACCAGAATCTCTGGGACACAGCTAAAGCAATGTTTAGAGGGAAATTTATAGCACTAAATGCCCACAGGAGAAAGCAGGAAAGATCTAAAATCGACACCCTAACATCACTACAGAAGCAAGAGCAAACAAATTCAAAAGCTAGCAGAAGATAAGAAATAACTAAGATCAGAGAGAACTGAAGGAGATAGAGACATGGAAAACCCTTCAAAAAACCCAGTGAATCCAGGAACTGGTATTTTGAAAAGATTAACAAAATAGACTGCTAGTTACACTAATAAAGAAGAAAAGGGAGAAATAACAAATACAATAAAAAATGATGAAAGGGATATCACCACCGATTCCACAGAAATACGAACTACCATCAGAGAATTCTACAAACACCTTTACACAAATAAACTAGAAAATCTAGGAGAAATGGGTGCATTCCTGGACACATACACCCTTCTAAGACTAAACCAGGAAGACATTGAATCCCTGAATAGATCAATAACAAGTTCTGAAATTGAGACAGTAATTAATAGCCTACCAAGCAAAAAAAGCCCAGGACCAGAGAAATGCACAGCCAAATTCTACCAGAGGTACAAAAAGGAGCTGGTACCATTTCTTCTGAAACTATCCTAAGCAATAGAAAAGAGGGAATCCTCCCTAACTCATTTTATGAGGCCAGCATTATCCTGATACCAAAACCTGGCAGAGACACAACAAAAAAAAGGAAATTTCTGGCCAATATTCCTGATGAACATCTATGTGGAAATCCTCAATAAAATACTGGCAAACTGAATCCAGCAGCACATCAAAATGCTTATCCACCACCATCAAATTTGCTTCTTCCCTGGGATGCAAGTCTGGTTCAACATATGCAAATCAATCAGCGTAATCCATCCCACAAACAGAGCCAATGAAAAAAACCACATGATTATCTCAATAGATGCAGAAAAGGCCTTCAATAAAATTCAACACTCCTTCAAGCTAAAAACTCCTAACAAACTAGGTATTCATGGAATGTATCTCAAAATAATAAGAGCTATTTATGACAAACCCACAGCCAATATCATACTGAATGGGCAAACACTGGAAGCATTCCTTTGAAAAACAGCACAAGACAAGGATGCCCTCTCTCACCATTCCTATTCAACATAGTATTGGAAGTTCTGGCCAGGGCAATGAAGCAAGAGGAGGAAATAAAGGGTATTCAAATAGGAAAAGAGGAAGTCAGATTGTGTCTATTTGCAGATGACATGATTGTATATTTAGAAAACACCATCGTCTCAGCCCAAAATCTCCTTAAGCTGATAAGCATCTTCAGCAAAGTCTCAGGATACAAAATCAACATGCAAAAATCACGAGCATTTTTATACACCAATAATTGGCAAACAGAGAACCAAACCATGAGTGAACTCCCATTCACAATTGACACGAAGAAAATAAAATACCTAGGAATACAATTTACAAGGGATGTGAAGGACTTCTTCACGGAGAACTACAAACCACTGCCCCCCCGCCAAAAAAATAATAGAGAACACAAACAAATGGAAAAACATTCCATGCTCATGGATAGGAAAAATCAATATCATGTAAATGGTCATACTGCCCAAAGTAATTTATAGATTCAATGCTATGCCCATCAAGCTACCATTGGCTTTCTTCACAGAATTGGAAAAAACTACTTTAAATTTCATATGGAACCAAAAAAGAGCCCATATATACAAGACAGTCCTAAGCAAAAAGAACAAACCTGGAGGCATCATGCTACCTGACTTCAAACTATACTACAAGGCTAAAATAACCCAAACAGCATGCTTTTGGTACCAAAACAGATATATAGACCAACAGAACAGAACATAGGCCTCAGAAATAATACCACACATTTACAACTATCTGATCTTTGACAAACCTGACAAAAACAAGAAATGGGGAAAGGATTTCCTATTTACTAAATGGTATTGGGAAAACTGGCTAGCCATATGCAGAACACTGAAACTGAACCCCTTCCTTGCACTTTATACAAAAATTAACTCAAGATGGATTAAAGACTTAAATGTAAGACCTAAAACCATACAAACTCTAGAAGAAANGAACAGGCAACCTACAGGAGGGGAGAAAATTTTTTCAATCTATCCATCTGACAAAGGGCTAATATCCAGAATCTACAAAGCACTTAAATTTACAAGAAAAAAACAACCCATCAAAAAGTGAGTGAAGGATATGAAAAGACACTTCTCAAAAGAAGACATAAATTATGTGGCCAAACAAACATATGAAAAAAGGCTCATCATCACTGGTCATTAGAGAAATGTAAATCAAAACCACAATGAGATACCATTGCATGCCAGATATAATGGCGATCACTAAAAAATCAGGAAACAACAGATGCTGAAGAGGATGTGGGGAAACAGGAACACTTTTACACTGTTGGTGGGAGTGTAAATTAATTCTACCATTGTGGAAGACAGTGTGGTGATTCTTCAATGATATAGAACCAGAAATACCATTTGACCCAGCAATCCTATTACTGGGTATATACCCAAAGGATTATAAATTATTCTACTGTAAAGACACATGTACACATATGTTTATTGCAACACTATTCACAATAGCAAAGACTTGGAACCAACCCAAATGCCCATCAATGATAGACTGAACAAAGAAAATATGTCACATATTCACCATGGAATACTATGCAGCCATAAAAAAGGATGAGTTCATGTCCTTTGCAGGGACATGGATGAAACTAGAAACCATCATTCCCAGCAAACTAATGCAGGAACAGAAAACCAAATAAAGCATGTTCTCACTCATAAGTGGGAGTTGAACAATGAGAACACATGGACACAGGGAGGGGAACATCATACACTGGGGACTGTTGAGGGGTAGAGGGCTAAGGGAGAGACAGCATTAGGAGAAATTCCTAATGTAGATTATGGGTTGATTGGTGCAACAAATCACCATGGCACATGTATACTTATGTAACAAACCTGCATGTTGTGCACATGTATCCAAGAACTTAAAGTATAGTAAAAAATAAATTAATTAATTTAAAAAATGAATAAAAATAAAAATGAAATAATGAATAAATAAGTAATCCAGGGACAAAATTCTGTGTAATAACAACATTTAAACATTGGGGATGTAGAACAGTACCTGAAAGAAAGAAGGGGCACAAATGATTAGAGTTAAAAAATAAAAATGTTTGGCCAGGCATGGTGGCTCACGACTGTAATCCTAGCACTTTGGGATGCCAAGGCGGGCGGATCATGAGATCGGGAGATGGAGACCGTCCTGGCTAACACGGTGAAACCCCGTCTCTACTAAAAATACAAAAAAATTAGCCAGGCATGGTGGTGGGCGCCTGTAGTCCCAGCTACTCTGGAGGCTGAGGCAGGAGAATGGCGTGAACCCGGGATGCAAAGCTTGCAGTGAGCTGAGATCACACCACTACACTCCAGCCTGGGCAACAAAGCAAGACTCCATCTCAAAAATAAATAAATAAATAAATTAATTAATTAATTAATTAAAATAAAATAAAATGTTTGATTAAAGCCAAAAGAATTAAGAAAAGATTGCAAAAAAGTCAGTGTTGTTAAATACCCAAGAGACCAAGTTAGATAAAATTTGGATTTACAAAAGGGGATTCTTAGAGAGCTAATTAAGGCAGATTTACAGAAATAATAGGGGCAGAAGCCAAGTTACAATACATGAGGGACTCAATGGGAAGAGAGGAGATGAAACCACGGGCACAGATTGCAAGCATATTATTCTTGCCCATTAAAGGAAGTAGAAGTAGGAGATATACAGAGAGTTAGCTAAAGGTGGGCACAGAGTAAGACATTGAAATTGAAATTTCATCCAGGAGAGGATATCTGAAGATGCTAAGGAAATTTAATCAATAATATGGCAGCATTTGAAGATATAGGAGGAGATACTTGTTAGGATGGGGTTCAGGAACAGATAAGGTGTCTGCAAAATCGACATCAACAAAAATCGTCATTTATCAGTTTTATAAAGTTCTTAGTTCTGAGTACTATTAATAAGTCAGTCACTTTCTACAAAGCAAAAACAAAGAAAACCTTCTGCAAGCTCCAACCTGATGGCTTTAAACTAAGTAATGTGGAAAAAAAGGTATGGACTATATTAAAAAAATAGGCTTCTTTACAACTAGTGATAACTAGCAAAAGCACAGGAAGACTCTTTTTTTTCCTGCATATTCTCTCCCTGTAGGAAACTTATAAGAGAAGCCAAAAATCATATCAAAAGCCTTGCTCAGTGTAATGATTTATTCTTGGTAGGAACAATAGTGGTCTTTGGCCTTCCTCCCCATTAGATGCTGTGACTACTGTGACGATATTCTCATGGAAAGCTAATCTTAGAACCTGCTGAGAATAAAACTGCACCCAGGTGGATTATAGTTACCAGAGTGTATCCGTAAATGTACATAGAATTTAATTAAATCCATAAAAAGACTACTGATATAAAACTGGGGAAAAGTTGGAATGTTCTACTAGCAGGTAATGAATAGTCTCTTGGTAAAGAAAAAAAAAAACTTACCTTGCTAATAACCATGAGAATGTTCCTGGGTGTTGAAATGATGTCTCAATAATTAAATACTAAAGCCATTTGCTTGCACAAAGCAGAAGTAGAGGTACAAAGGAGACGAAAGGCAAGCATCTTCTAAAATGTGCAGGTCCTGGACAGTAATACAAGTAATGTACCACATAACATATATACACATATTTAAAATATTTGTTACTAGTCGATCCCTAGGTCGATTAATCTTAACCTTGGCTATACATTTGAATCATGTAAAGAGTGTTTTAAAATGCCTATCCTGAACCTTTCAACTTGCTGAGACTTAGATTTATATATTTGGTGCAGTAGTTAGGATTTTATTATCAGCTCCCAAGTTGATGCTAATGTGCACCAGGGTAACAAAATTCTTGGAAGAATAATTATAAATTCCCTGGCATGTGGTCTACGACAAGGATGACACTTATCTAACTTAACTCTGTGGAATATGAGAACACCATGAATCAATCTTTCATTACTATTTTATACACATACACATTTCTGGTTTTGGCCAGGGGGCACATTTGGCTGCTTTTAAAATTCAATAAAAAAACTGTACGGGAGGAAGAGTGAAAGGAAGAGTGAAAATCCATAGAGGGAATAAATACATCTCCAAAGATGGAATTTTTTGAAACATCAAGAGGCACGTGAAAGCACCTTGAAACATACATGCAAATTATCTATCTTCTTAACCAATCTTAATGTGATTGGTTTCCTCTAAACTAGAGATCCCAAAGATAAATATTTCCTGGTTTTAAATTTTCCAGGACAACTAAATAATCCTCCAAAATACATGGATATTTTGAATAGATAATTTCCTGTTTAGTTTAAATCTACTTATACAAACATGAGGAATCATTTATAGTTATTATGTAGGATAAGCCTGCAACTATGTAGCAAAGAAAATGTTCTGTAGATAATACTTACCACAAACATTTTTTAAAATGTAGTAATACATGTGTTTTTCACTTTGAGGGGAGCTTGTTGTAGAGTTAGCAAATACATATTCATTGAAGAGAAACTTCAACAATCCTTCTAACAATGTTTTCAATTCCTTCTTTCTCATATAGCTCAGATAACACATTTCTAGAAAGACTAAGAAACAGTTTTCATTTAGTGTTATACTTTTCTTAATGTCAGCATTATAAATTTATAGTAAAATGGGATGATTTATTCAAATTAGCAAATAGTTAATTCACAGATATTAAGTTCTAAATTTTTTATTAAAAAATTTAAGAAAATTATGAAAATGCATTAGTAACCTGTGCAAAAGCATTTGAGTATTTGTTTTCTTTCATGTGGGACAGAATACTATTTTGAGCTATTTATTAATACATAACTCATTCTCATTTTTCATAATCATATTTTCTCATACCTGAAAGTTTCTCTAATTCAGAAAGCTAGGACATCCTGCAGTCACTAACCTCAGAGAAGGTTTGTTACTTGTTAGAGAAGTACACATTTCAGTAACGCCTTCATTAGGAAAAACTTGGCTTCAAACTAAACATTATTTTCTGTCTTAGAACACATTTTTTGGCTATTGATAGTCACAGGTTCTTAAAGCACAGTAATTTTACACATATATACATTTTATACTGAGCTTTATTTTTATATTTGTGTACTACTTACTCACTTTAAAAAATATTTTTACACTTAAGTTTACATAACAGAGAGGACACCACTAATTATCAGGCAAATGCAAATCAAAACCACAGTGAGATATACTCTCATACCAAACAGGATGGCTATTCTCAAAAAGACAGAGAATAACAAATGCTCGTGAGGATGTTGAGAAATGGGAACTCTTGTACATTGTTGGTGGGAATGTAAACTAGTACAGCCACTATGGAGAACAGTTCAAGATTCCTTTAAAACTTCCTGTAGGACTACCATATGATCCAGCAATCCCACTACTGGGCATTTATTCAAAAGAAAGGAAGTCAGTATATTGAAAAGACATTTTTACCTTCATGTTTATTGCAGCACTATTCACAAGAGCCAAGGTATGGAATCTACCTAGGTGGCCAGCATCAGATACATGGATTTTAAAATGTGGTACATATACACAATGGAATACTATTCAACCATAAAAAATGAACTCTTGTTCAACCATAAAAAATGAACTCTTGTCATTTGCAACTACATGGATGAAAATAGAAGAATTCTGGAAGGCATTATGTTAAGTAAAATCAACCATGTTCTCACTGATGTGTGAAAGCTAAAAAAAATTTAAAAGATGACCTCATAGAAGTAAAACTAGAACAGAAGATATTAGAGGTTAGAAAATGTAGGGGGAAAAGAGATAAGGACAGATTTATTAAAGAATACAAAATTACAGCTAGATAAGAGGAATAATTTTTAGTGTTCTATAGCACCATAAAATGACTATAGTTAGTAATAATATATTCCATAGTTTCAGATAGCTAGAAGGATGATACGTAATGTTCCCAACACTAAGAAATAATAAATGTTTGAGATGACAGATATTACTCTGATCTGTATATGTGTATATAGTGATCTGTAGTGATCACTATACATGACATGTATCACAACATGGCTCTGTACCTCATAAATATGTAAAATTATTATGTGCTAAATTAAAAATATATGTAAAAGCTGTTTGGATGTTCAAAATGAAAGAAACACCACCACAAAGAAAGAAAGATCTTCAGAGATAGATCTTTCACAGTCCTATTCTCAATACAAATAAAACCTGGTACTTTATCAGATAAGAGCATGCAAGGCAACCAAAGACAAAACAGCATCATGCAAATACATTGAGATACCTGCCACTATTTAATACACACCAAAATATGTAGAAAAGCTCATTGTTGGCTCCTATGTTCTTTCTTGAAGTAAATTGAAATACTATTTGAATTAGCTCAGCAGAAAGAAGAACACATTTTAATGATAATAAGCTATTTTCCAAAAGTGAGACTGGGAAAGCAGTAAATAATAATTTACTGTGTATCCCACAAATGTGTACAATTATTGCATATCAATTAAAATGTTTGAAAAGATAAATAGCAGATTGTTCAAAATTAAAGAAACAACATAGTGCCTTCAGGGAACATAATAAGGGGACCTTGTTTTTACAAGGACTCCCTTTAGATTCAGTTTCTCAAACTTGGCACTATTGACATTCTGAGCTGGATAATTCTTTGTGGCAGGAGGTTGTCCATGTAAGGTTTTAAGCGACATCTCTGGCATTTATCCACTGGATGCCAAGAGCACTTTCACTTAGTTGTGATAGCCAAAAAATTCCTGAAGGCAAAATGTCCCTGGTTAAAAACTGCTGATATAGATATACATGCAGATTGTCAGGTATTAGATGAATATAGACATTAGATGCAGGTAACTATAGATGGAGACATATATATATATATATATGTCTCTCTATATATGTCTATATATATATAGGTATTGGTATAGGTACTACTCCCTTCTCATCATGACTTTATTTTCAAAGTTATAAATGTGAACATTGTGTCTCCCAATTTAAAATTTAGTACCTGGACATAAAATAGTTTTAGACATTTTCTCATGCCATGTTCAAAATCTCAGGAACTAATTGATTTTTTTTTGGTTCACATTTCTCCTCCAGATCAATGAACTTTACCCAGGGTATATGGAGTAACATAAATACAGTAAATCTTAACAAAATATATAAGGATGGTGTCGTGAGAGGAATAATTAAAAGAGTCAATGCTGTCCCCCTAAAACAGAAGATTACAAAGAACCTAAATGATATGAAAGAAGGAATCCTATTACAGAATTTAATACAGGAGATTTTTCTGAGCAGAAAGGAGACAGAGGTCTTCAATGTGAAAGGGCTCCACCAACCTCCTAAAAAAATAACAAAAATAAATACATAGATTGATGTCTAGCACATCACTTCAATGTATCAATTAAAAAATTTCAAGAGAAAAGACAGTTTACCTACAACAGAACGAGTATTAATTTATATTATTAATCTCATCTATATTAGCTCAAAATAGAAGAAAATGGAGCTTTAATTTTCTGAGAGGAGTTGTTTTCAACCCATAATTTTATGCCTATCAGTCAATGAAAATAACTGGGAAATAAAGATATTTTAAGAACTCAAAACTTTCAGCTCACTTCATCCAGTTTAAGGATTTAATGGTGAATTTATTTGTAAAAGTAAGCAGTAAAAAAGAAAACATAAGGAGGAGAGAGCGGATTCAAAGAAGTAGAAAAGCAAAGGGAAGAATCAGAAGGACATTAGTGTTGAGAACCTAAAGTGCAACAAATCCAGACTAGAACAGGAAATAGCCTTTGAGAAAAGCGTCTTTCATGGGAGAGTAGAAGTAATATTTTAGATATTATTGGAAGTATGACAATATAATTGCTTAAGAAAAATAAAGGTCATCACTAACTCTAAAGAAAACAAGCTACAAGAGGATGTGAAGCCTGTACAATGTAAATTAAAAGAAGTCAGAATGTTGAGTTATTGCTGGAAAATTCATAGAAATACATTTCCAAATATTCTCCTTTAACTGACAAAGAACTTGTAAATTTGAAACTACAGAAAACAAACCCTCGAATTCTGTAATGAATGATATTTCTCTAACCATAATATCCTTTTGTTTTGTTTTTTGAGACGGACTCTCACTCTGTCGCCCAGGCTGGAGTGCAGTGGTGCGATCTCGGCTCACTGCAAGCTCCGCCTCCCGGGTTCCCGCCATTCTCCTGCCTCAGCCTCCGGAGTAGCTGGGACCACAGGCGCCGCCACCACGCCCAGCTAATTTTTTTCTGTATTTCACCGTGTTAGCCGGGATGGTCTGGATCTCCTGACTTCGTGATCTGCCCGCCTTGGCCTCCCAAAGTGCTGGGATTACAGGCGTGAGCCACCTCGCCTGGCCAACCATATTATTCTTTTTTTAAAAGGTCAATTTTTCTCTTTTTGGTTCAGATTGATTGAATAATAATTTACATATCTTAATATTCACCTTTTTAATAGATGTACAGTGCTATGCGGTTGATAAATGTATCCAGTTCTGGAACCAATACCACAAATAAAATATGGAATATTCACTTCATCTCAAAAAGTTCGTTCATGTGGATTTGTTCATTGTTACTTGTTAGAGAAGTACGCATTCCCCTCACAATCACTGATCTCATTTCTGTCCCATTATTTTTTCAGAATGTCATATCAATGCAGCGATACAGTAGACAGTCTTTTCTTGTACAGCTTCTTTCACGAGAATACTGTCTTGGGATTTATCCACACAATTAAATCTATCAGAAGTGTGTTTCTTTTTATCACTGATAAATATTTCATCTTATGGAAGTACAAGTATTTTCTGGGTATTCAGCACTTGATATGTACTTAATTTATTTTCACGTTTTTGGCAATGTATCTATGAGGAACCCATCAGAAGACAGAAACCTCACAGTAATTTCAACAGAGAAATGTTAATATCAAAACTGTTAACATGTGAATTAAAGTAGTGGGGGATTGACTAAGTAGGAGCAAATAGAACTCTAAAGAATAAGTAATAGCAGCTATTGGGAGCAATCCACCACTAAAATAAAACACTTAAAGAAGAGGTCACCGAAGACTGAAAGTCAGATCTTATTAGAGAGAGTGTAAAGAAGTTTGGTAAAGCTATGGTAGTTCTTAATACAAATCAATCTTCTGAAATGCTGAGGGATGTTGGAATTTACTGTAAGTTTCTCTGACTGTCTTATTCTTATTGAAAATTGTTTTGACTATTCTAAGTCCTTTATTTTCCATATAAATTTTAGAACTGACTTAATAAAATGAAGAATGTTGGTGTTTTATTGGAACACCATGTTATCTATAGATGAATTTAGAGGGCATTACGATTTTAGACATATTGAATCTTCTGATCCATGAATATTGCTTACTGTCTTTTAACTTTTGGAAGAAATCTGTATTTTAATCATAGAAAACCACATTATGGAGAACATAATATAGATTTATTAACCATGACAATATAAAATTAGTAAAACTGGTGAAAATATTTCTCAGAAAGACATATATAAGGAGAGCTGAAGAGAAATATAAAAAATGTGAAAGTCATTATTTTAGTGGGAAATCAGAATATAGTGTTTTTCAATGACAGATTTTAAATGGAAGTGGAAGCCTGTTCTATAAAACTGTGCAAGTGACAAAGTCAGGCACTCATTACAGGCTCACAAGAGAGTTTCTGGAAAACAGAATTGGTGATGAGAAAATTGCGGTACGATGAATGTTAGGTTTCACTGTAAAACATTCTGTACTCTTTGTTTTGAAAAAAATCATATGTGTATTTATTTGACAAATCTAACAACAACAAATCCTCAAAATTAACGACCATAGAATTATCATCTAAAATGTTGTATACAGTATTTTAAAAGTATCCATTTTAATTGGAAAATAGTGAAAACTATTTCATTTCTTTAATGGAAAGATAAACCTCATAAAATATAGCATATTGCATCATTAACATCACTGATTCTTCAAAATATTAGATACTAAAGATATCAGATCCCTTTTAAACATAAAGAAAATGATGTAGGACTGAAATTGATTTGATAGTTTAAAGTAAATATGTCAGAAACCAGAGTCCCCAATCCCTTTCCAACATCTTACAGTCATGTAACTATTCTTTACTTAACAAGGGAAAAAGAAAAACAGCAATAACAACAACAACAATGTATACTTTCTAAAGAGGCTGGGCCACTGAAGCTCTCCTCCCAGGAACATGAGGTATGTTGGAGGTTGTAACTGAGGGACTGTGATGGCACAGGGAAACGCAAGGATTACAATAAAAATCTACCATTCCCTCCCTCATCTGCCACAAGCACATTAGAGAACTCTTCTTTGGAGATAACCAGTGGCCTCTAAGAACAAGACAACTGATATTAATGTTTTGGAAGTATCATGAGGCAATGTCTGCACCTCATTGCTCTGGTAAAGATCAACAGTTGACAAGTCCCACTAATGAACACTGTGTCCAAAGAGTACTTTTAAAGTGACATTTTAAATTACAAATGAACATTTGAAGATCACCAAGTATTTTTAAGGACTTTTAAATAAAAATATCAAAACAAACAAGTATGTTAAAGGAATCATATAAAATGCAGGCATCATAAAATATTAAAATTCCTCAAATTATGTAAATAATGGCCCATGGGGGAAAAAACCATAATGCATCCAGAATAGGCTGTAAGTTTTAAGTTAAAAATCAGAGATTAGTAACAGTGTTTCAAATCCTACAAAAACGACATAAATAAATAAGATAGAACACAGAATGTACAAAATAAAAGATTTTAAGATGGGATTAACCCTGGAGTTTCAATAACTGAATAACACATTTCAGAAAAATTATGAAAAAAAACATAGACATGTTAATATAAAAAGTATAATTTAAGTGCATCCGTTTCTAGTTCAAGGGGTCACAAAATCTCAACCAGATTTTAATAAACTGTGATAACAGCCTTCAGATGGAAAGCAGGTCACATGAAAAAAAAAAAAAACTGAGAAGTAGAACGACATGGTAATTCTCACAGGAAGCACTAACTACAAAGTCTGAGTAAAAATATTTTTCAGCCATCCTACACTCATACCTCTTAGAAAATACAGCATCATAAATGGAATATTGGTAGAAATATGAGCATTAAAGGCATGCTCAATGAGGGTTCATAAAGAAATGAGGAAAATGCTATTAGAAAGTGGAGGAAAAGGAATCCTTATTATGTAGTAGCAGAAAGCTTGGTGGAATTGTGTCCTACAGTTATGTGGAAAGCAGAACTTATAAGAAATTAACTTTGATATCTAGCTGAGGGGATCTCCAAGCAATACGCTGAAGGTAGAGCCTTGTTTCTTCCCATTGCTTACAGTGAAATGTGAGAAGAGAGAGAGAGATTGAGGGAAGCAGTGTTAGGAAAAAGGGAAACAGGACTGGATGACTTGGGAAATTCTCAGCCAATCCAGATTGCAAAGGCACTAAAATTAGGAGATTCATAATCAAGAAAGCCTGTTCTGGACAGAAAGCCAAGGTGTGGCTGGACAACCTTTTGCTAGTACTTTGGAAGGATCAAAGGATCAGAGTATTCAGTTACACACATGGCCTTTTGAAGGGATTAGAGCAGTGAATCATGGTTCCCCTCAGCTTTCCAAGCAGAAGCCAGGAATAGAGACGGTATTACAAAAGAAAGATTTGTGGATGAGCCTCTTGTCTAGTGGAGAGAATCCCTGAAACATACAAGGAACATTTGCAAGATTCTTAAGAATGTTGTGCCAACAGACATACTCAATGTCAGCTTGGACTAAAAGGGAGACAACAAAAGGAGGGAAGGCTATTGAATTCTCCAAATTCTACATGTAGAAAACAAAATGATAAAACTACTGAGCTGCAAACATGTGGAGTCTCTACAATAGCAGGGGAGCCAAGAAACACAGAGAATGATTCTCAAGCTTTGAAACCTAATGTTGAATGCAAAAATAGATTTTGAAATTGCTCAGCTCTGGTGATTCCTTTTGTGAATTGGTTATCTATTCATGTTATCTGATCCCTATCTCACTATAGTATTTCAGGAGTCAATATTATGTTTTATAGTTTCACAGATCTCCCGATGGAGAATAATTTTGTCCCGGAGTGGATAATAGTAAAAGCCCCACCCATGACTAATTTAGATAAATTAGATGATAAGATTTGGGCCTTCCATGATAATGAGACCTATATTCTCATTCCTGGAACATGTGAACATGTTATGTGTGAGTTAGGAGACTTGGGGGATATTAAGTTAAGGATCTTGAGATGGAGAGATTATTCTGGATTATTTGGGTAGACCCAATGTAATCATGAAGGTCCTATGAAAGGGAGGCAGGAGTGTGAGAATCAGAAAAGACCATATGATTGAAGATTGGAACTGAGAGAGAGAGAGAGAGAGAGAGAGAGAGAGAGAGAGAGAGATTAGCAGATATTTGCTGTTGGCTTTGAAGATATAAGATAGACCACTTCTAAAAGGCAAGCATGCGGAAAGTCTCTAGATGCTAGAAAAGGCGAGGAAACACACTTTTCTGTAAAACCTTTAAGAGGAAAGCAGTCCTACTGATCAATTTTAGACTTCTGACCTCTAGAACTGCATGAGAATGCATTTGTATTGTTTTAAAACACTAAGTCATGGCTTCCCCTTCCTAATTTCACCCTTACTACCACAGCCACCTTTTTCCTCTCCCATTCTCCTACCTTGGGGTAGAAAGAATAGGGGAAAAGTAAACAGAAACCAGAGATTTTAATGCAGTATGGAAAATGTATTATATGGAGTTTTCAGAAACTTGAAACAATTACAGCATTTCGATAGAGGGGTTTATCAGAGTTCTTAGATTGGCACCCCATTGGTGTCTTTCCTTCATAGGATAGATGTAAACACAGTGTACATTGGACCACACAGGCAGTGTATTAAACCGGTGAGTGTCATTCAGGGGCTCTATGTCCCATTGTGCAATGTAAGGAACCACCATGTCAGTAGAAGGTTAAGTTATGCTCTCGGGTTTACCAGTCTGGCTAAAAGTCATAGTAGGAGACAAAGGCACAAGTATCCTTTTGGAAAATACTTGAAGACGACGCTTTCTCAAAGCAAAAGTCTCCAGGTCAATACAAAGAAATTTGTGTTGTTTTAAACCGTCAACTTTGTGGTAACTTTTTACAATAGCAGTAGGGTGCTAATATACCATCCATCCTATTAATCGAGGGTGAAAGCAACATAAAAATAACCTCAGATATAGCCAGATCCAAAAATTCATCTTATGTACTCTTTTTCCAGGAGGATCTTGAAGGATATGTCTTCCAAACGGAGTATAGTCCCAAAGAAGAAGGCACGGTATCTCAGCAACCAAATATATAACACAGGAGACAGATGAATTTCTCATTCTTGTAGGCTGCCATTTCTTTTGGCTTATTACAAAACAACAGGATGCTGCAGCTTTATCAAAGTCTACTTATTTGTCCACTAAAAGTTTATGGCTATAGGTTTCCAGCTAGAACATCTGAACACCAATATATGGAATTCTGACAAAGTTAAAACCAGGAAGAGATCCTATGAAGGGTGACATTGATTTGTACATCCTCCTTATAGAACAAGAAAAATAATAAGAACAAGAATAAGAACAGCAACAACATTTGCAGTGAGTCTGCTCTCTGCCTATCAATGAGTTAAATTCTTTAACACACACATAAAATGGGTTTGATATCATTTGGTTATTAATCACATGTATAGATAAGGAAATTAGATTTAGAAAAGTGACATAGCATACCAATGTCATTATATTATTGAAAAAAGAGATTCAGTGAGAACTGATGTATTTCTATTTATAATTTAGGGCTATTGTGCCAGCTTCATACCAGAAACCATCAACTCTTATCATACAGGAAAAAAAAATCCCTTTTTACTTAAAGAATAAGGAAAAGATAGAATTAGCTACAAAATCAAACAATATCCCCGTTTGCCTAGCTGAAATCTCCTTAGTGTCACAATCATTTTAAAAATTTAAAATAAGACTGCTCACCTGGAGGTAAAGAGCCATAGCATGTATTTACTTGCCATGAAAAATGTTTTTCTTACACATAGTGCCTAAGAAGTACGGGATTTTATTTCCTTTTTCACAGCTGGAAAGGCTTAGTAACCAATTCACTTTTTGTAGTGTAATATTATCTGGTTTTAGGCAGTGCCAGAAAAGAAATGAAAAAACAATTGAGCAAAATATATAGTTTTAAATGATGTAAACCATGTGCATGGGGTTCATATAAAATTCTGAAATGGTTTTTCAGTTGAATGTCAAACTATCTAATAAGGACCACATTCCAGCTAGAGATCAATGAGCTTATTTATCATATTGCCTTTTATTTAAAAGAGTAAGCAAGTATGGATTGGGTGTCTCTTATGTACTTGTTTCTATGATACCTTTCATTTATTTTATAGTACTAGGACTAGTAACAATGCTCTAGCATCATTTGAAGCAAGTGTCCTGACTTCTATGGTAGTTGTCTTGAAGGCTTTTTTCCTAACATTTTAAGAGAACACTGAGGAAGATGTATTCCATCCAATAGTCTTAAGCGAACTGACCTCTATAAGATGATGGCTGCCAATAAGCTAATGGATAAATTCATTCTCTTTTCAAAGCGATAAAATCTTTTTAAAAACTTTTATTACTATATTGGTGCAATTAGAGAGGCAAAAGTCCAGTTACGAGTAAAACTAAGAACATCAGAGTGTTACATGAAATAGGTTGATTATAATAAAGGTGTTCTGGAAAGTTATAAAAGAGCTGCTGCTTTTGCTTCCAAAGCTCTAAAATATTTAATAAATTAGAACGAAAACACATTAGTTAAGTGTTAATTTCACTCAATTGTTTATCCTTAATTTCAATTTCCAGGGGGAAATTATTACTTGGTTTACACAGCAGGATTTTCAAAAATCATACAGAACTTTCAGGAAATTATTTCATAGAAGTAACGTTTGGAATACTAGTGGGAGGTGGCAGGTTGAGGATAGGAATTTACCTCCTTCCCTCCCAATATCCTGTGGAAATGAAGAAAAACTCATTTTAAGATGTGTAAATCCAAAACATAGTTCTGGAAAGCCAGAAAGTGTGCTATTAATTCATTGCACTAATTTCGAGGACTTTCCAGAGCATAGCACTGATATTGCATTAAAGGAGCGACTAAGTAGAACCAGTGTAACCCAAAACAAACACAAGATCATTGTATCGGAGAGAGAAGTCCTTCCCAACTCTACTTTAGAGAAACTAAACTCTAAGTGAACATTCACGAAGAACAGGGAATGATCCTAGGGACATTTAAAGGCAGAACCTGTAGAAGGTTCTATAAAGACTTCTATAAAGTCTATAGAAGACTTTAATCTAATGTAACTCCCCTCCTGATCACCAGCTGTACAAATGAGTGAGATATTCTTTTGTCAACTGCTTTACTGACCTCTTATCATATACCCAAGCTTTATATTAGAGTTCGATAGGGCTGGGTAATGAATGTGCTATTTATTATTCTCTGTCATCTCTCCAACTTGATTTAAACTTTCTGTATTGCTTAAATATCATCTATCTCTTGATGACTTCCATTTTTCAAGTTTCCAGCTCATAGCTAGGTTGGAAGTCTCATTGCCTATTGACATGCCTACTTTGATGTTTCAGGACTTCTGCAGTGACCACTCATTGGTCAGGGTTCATTCACCCATTTTGTAGTAACAATTTATCAAACTACTGATTTAGAGAATCAGTAGTTTTCCAATCTTCCCATGTTGTTCAAATTAGGTTGATTTCTTTTCTGCTCCAAGCATCAACCTATTTTTAGTCAGTCCAGATTTAGTCAATCACATGAATCAGTTCTGATCAATGAGAGGCAAATAAGTGGTTTTTGCAAAAGGTATTAGAATAAAAGAAAACATTACTGGGGTGGACAAGGTGAAAATACTATAAACCCGGATTTTAAAGGCACGTGAATGCACACACACATATGTGGACACATATACATAGGGCTCAGTGTAGAGGAACAGAGACAAAATTGTTACAAAGCAATTTGAACCTCAGCTTCTAATATCTTCCTCACATTATCACGTTTTTGTCACCTTTGAGATGTTGCCATGTAGTTGGATTTCTCTTTACCAGGAATGCTCTGTGACCTTGGTCTTTGCCTAGCTGTTTCCTTCTCAAACTTCAGGTCTCAGTTTAAATACTAACTCAAGAGAGATTTTGCTCAACTATCACTCAAAATGGTACCATCAATATTCTCTATAAAGGCTAGAAGATGTGGCTGCTGCTGTGTAGTGGTTCCATTCATTTATTTTTATTATCTGTCTTTTGCCTTGAAATTCAAGCTCCGAGTCAGTAGGCACCAAGTCTGTGCTGTTCCCTGTTATAGTCCTAGAAGCTAGATTAGTGACTGACACATAGTGTGCTCACTAAATTTTTATTTTATTTATTTATTTATTATTATTGTTATTTTTTGAGATGAAGTTTTGCTCTTGTTGCCCATGCTGGAGTGCAGTGGCACCACCTCGCCTCATTGCAACCTCCACCTCCTGGGTTCAAGCGATTCTCCTGCATCAGCCTCCCAAGTAGCTGGGATTACAAGCATGCGCCACCACACCCCGGCTAATTTTGTATTTTTAGCAGAAACAGGGTTTCTCCATGTTGGTCAGGCTGGTCTCAAACTCCTGACCTCAGGTGATCCATCCACCTTGGCCTCCCAAAGTGCTGGGATAGGATTACAGGCATGAGCCACTGTGTCCGGCCTCACTAAATATTTTTTAATGAATGAATGAAGAAATGAATTAAAACAGTAATTGTGTAACTACTAAAACTTGGGAAGTTGAAGAAAGGGTAATGAAATTATAAGTATACTAAATTCCTCATCTTATATAAAAAGGACTTAATAAATATTGCATAAAATTGGTAAATTTAAAAAGGAAGGTATAATTATTATCAATGTTAGGATAACAAATAGCAGAATAATTTATACAGAAACTTAAAAGGCTCCCTTTCAAATGTAGAACTTGATTAATCATAGTGTTAGTCTGCATAGTCTGGTATTTTTTTAATATGCATGACTAAGGGTGAAGGTAAAGGAAGGAGGCTTTTAAAATTAATTAGATAAGCCTCTGCTTTATTTATTGACTTTTTCATATGTATTTACTTTTTTCACAAGTTTTACTATAAATTACAACAATCTTCATATCAATTTAGTTTAATTCATAGAATAAATTCAACTCAGCACTAAAATCTGAAGTATTCCCTATATTATAAATTGATAAGCTTGTTTGTTTTACAACATAAATGAGATTACTTGAAATATCTTACTAAAATTCTAAAAAAAAAAATTCGTAGAAGTTGGATAATAAATCAGTATAAAGTACAGCCATGTATTTTATGTCACTGTTTTCAAGACATTAGCATATCTAAGGATGATCAATACCTTGATCCTGCTCTAAGGGAGAAGAAAAACAGAAAAAAGCTGACATTCATTTAGAAGCTACCTGTTGTATGTGGCCCTCTGCTATGTCCTTGTCCTTCATAAATTCACACAACAACCCTGAGAGAAGATTTTGTAGTGAAAGGGACATTCAGATATTGGGAAACTATTCTAGGTTTCTGCAGTTAAACATGCAACAAAACTAGGTTACATTTTTTTTTTTTTTTTCTTTCTGGCCTATTCTATTTCCCTATAACATATCGTTTTATTACAAAACATGAACACTTTGAAAATTTGTATTTAAAAGCATAAGATGCTTACTTTAAGGTTTATTTTCATTTTATGCTATTTCTATTTGTCATTTAAATATGTGATGTTTCTTCATATTTATGTTGCCCTAATATAATGTATATTTTGGAGAAAACACCTTATATATTTATGGAAGTAGGCAGGTATGTATGTGTTTATCCAATTTATTTGGAGTGAAGTTGAGCACATTCTTTAGTATTTTTTTCAGTGAAAAATGTAGCACTGTCTTCAACGGTAAAAGGTGAAGAAAACAATCGTGGTTTTGAAACACAATGTTTCAACAAACATTTAAATGAATTTACTTTGGGCAATGAGATTTCCTGATTGTGTGATATAGACAAATATTTGTGAAGATGGATTTGGCTTTGGTAAAGGGAAATTAATTTATAATATTTAAAATAGTTATTACAACTGATTATTCCAAAATAATTTGACTTTTTAGTTATGCCAACACCCAGATTCTGAAGAAAGCTTAGCAACATTGTGCAATATCAGTTCTTTCCTACTCTGTGCATAAATAACATTTTTTCCATTTGCAGGAAATTTGCAAATTTCCAACTGGAGGATTTGAATATACTCATACTCCACTAACTAAAACAGTTATGTTTTTCATGAGCCCTATAGCAATTCTTATACTGGAAGATGCAAATTGACCACTGATGGTTTGGCTGTGTGTCCCCACTCAAATCTCATCTTGAATTGCAATCACCATGTGTTGAGGGAGGGACCTGTAATCCCTGCATGTGGAGGGAGAGTGTTGATTAAATCACTGAGGCAGCTTCCCCCATGATGCTGTCATGATAGTGAGTGAGTTCTCAGGAGATCTGATGGTTTTATCAGTGTCTCGCATTTCCCCTGCTTACAATTCTATCTCCTGCTTCCATGTGAAGGAGGTCCTTGCTTCCCCTTAGCCTTCTGCCATAATTGTGAGTGTCCTGCAGCCTCCCCAGCTATGTGGAGCTGTGAGTCAATTAAACTTCCCTCCTTTATAAATTACCTAGTCTCTGGTGTGGGAATGAACTAATACAACCACATAATCAGAAAGTCAAATCTGAACGTCATGTTGAAAGAGATGCCATGAATTGTTTACCAAAAGCAAAAGAAAGGTAAAAATTAATCTGTCTTCCTTCACGTATTTGTCCCCTAAGAGTGACATGGCTTTGAGATTTCCTCAATGAAAACATCCATGTCGTACTAATAAGGAAAAGTTATGTCTGAGTAAATTTAAATTATTATGTTTATTTAAATACTCAAATGACATTACTTTATATCACTAGTTAATATCATTCAAAGTTTATTGATATTTAATTTCATATGGGATTGTCTTCAATAATTTGGAAAAAACTTCTTCCAAATTTGACAATCTTCAAGTCGAAAGTTAGAGGTAAAGCAAATATGTGTGTAACTATGTAAAAATCATTTAAAAGCTAGTGTGTGTGTGTGTGTGCGTGCGTGTGTGTATACTTGAATCTTGAGGTTCTTTGACATATATCTTTTACAAAATAATTTGTACTATTTAGTTTTTGTTTTAGAGTCGGAATTTAAGACTTCAAAATACTTACATTGAGCATGCTAGGTAATTACCCTTTATGTTAGAGATACGGGTTGGAAGTCAGAAAAAATATGAGGAGAGTAAAGGACAACATGTTTATTCAGCTTGTGTAAATAAGTAATTGAATAAGTAATTGAATAATTACTTATTTGTAAATAAGTAATTATTTTGTAAATAAGTAATTGAATACTAAGTACCTTACAAAACACTTCTATTGTTTCCATCCTGTATTAGTCTGTTCTCACCCTGGTATTAAGAACATACCTAAGTCTGGGTAATTTATAAAGGAAAGAGGTTTAATTGACTTATAGTTCCACATGGCTGGGGAGACCTCACAATCATTGTGGAAGGCAAATGAGAAGCAAAGTCATGTCTTACACGGCTGCAGGCAAGAGAGCTCGCGTAGGTGAACTCCCATTTATAAAATCATCACATCTTGTGAGACTTATTCACTATCGGGAGAACAGTATGGGGGAGACCCCCCCATGATTCAGTTATCTCCACCTGGCCCCACCCTTGACATGTGGAGATTATTACCATTCAAGGTGAGATTTGGATGGGGACACAGAGCCAAACCGTATTAGGTGTTCAAAGTAAATGAGCCTGTGAAACTCAAATAAACCCATTGATTAACATTAAGTACTTGTTACTGAAACAAAACACACAGCTATCCTTTCATAATTAAGTAAATATTTAATGTCCCTGTTTATGTAGAAATATACAGTATGTTGTAAATTTATATGCAGGAATTTTTAAAACTTTTCAATTATTTTATACCTGAAATTTTAAATCATAATTTTAAAGCTGAAATAGGTAAATAGATGCTGAAATTCATTATGTTGTTTTATGCTAAGTACATGTCCCAGTTACCAACTATTGCATGACAAATAAAAGTAAACTTAGTGGTGTAAAGAATGACTACTTTACTGTGTACCCAGATTATGTAGGTCAAGAATTCAGTGTGCCAGCAGGAATGGCTTGCTGTTTGTGATTTATGGTATCTGGAGACTTAACAGGGAAGATTTCAATGGCTAGGAGTAACTGCAACCTAGAATCATCTGGAGACTTTTTCATATACATGTCTGACAAAGCCGGATTGAGAGGATTCAAAGATCAGGCTAAACTGGGGCTGTCAACTGAGGATCTACCCTGGCTCCTGTCACAAATTCCATGTGATGTGAACCTCCTTGAAGCATGTCACATTACAATAGTTGGTCTTTCTATACGGAAGCTTAAGGCTCTACTGTGATCAGAATGTTTGTGTCCCCTCATAATTCGTATGTTGAAATTCTCACCTTCAAGGTGATGGTTTAGAATGTGGGTCTTTGGGAGGTTGATTAGCTCATGAAAGAGGAGCCCTCGTAAATGGGATTCGTGTCTGTATGAAAGAGGCTCAAGGGAGTTCTCATCCCCTTCCCTCATGTAAGGATAGAGCAACAGGACACCATCTATGAGTAAAGAAAAAAGCCCTCAACAGACAAAATCTGTTGCCATCTTGATTTTGGACTTTCCAGCCTCTATAATCATGAGGAATATATTTCTATTGTTTATAAGCTGCTAGTTTATGTTATTTTGTTATAGAAGCTTGAATGGACTAAGACAGGCTTCTGAATGAAATGTTTGAATGAATACAGCAGAAGTTTCACAGCATTTTATGACATAGCTTAGGAAGTCAAATAGTATCTTCTGCTATATTTTATTGGTTATGACAGTCAATTCAAGGGCGAAGGATACTTGCCTACCTCTTGCTGGAAGATTATCAAAGACTTTGTGGCCATGTTTTAAAATCACCAGAGTTGGCCTTCTGTTCACAAATGATTTGCATTTCCTCCACATGCAAATTCACTTATTTCCAAGACTACTCCCACCTAAAGTTTTTGTTTCATTCCAGTATCATCAGGTTCAGACTCAAGGTTCAAAATCTCAATCTCAATCAAGTCCAGGTGTCAATAACACTTCCCAGGTATAATTGCTCTTGATGCACAAAAGAAACAAGGTGTCTTCCTCTCCTCGCACCCAGCATACAATGGTGAGAGAATCAAGGACAACATAAAAGAAAAGACCTATCAGAATAATTGCATTTAATGTAAAGTTATTCAGTTATTTCTGCTATATGCAATTTCCAATGATTATATTTTAATGTGACCAATTTTGAAATATAATTTTAAGTATTTCATACTTACAAATATCTACTGATGAGTAGCATTGTAATCATCAGCATTGGCACCTTATCAATAAGATGTCATTATTTCAAAGTGGCAAAGGAAGAGATTTTAAAACTGTATTCAATTTCCCAGAAACAAGAAGCTGAAGACAAAAGTTAGATGATCAAACAGTTTTAAAAATATTGCCAATAGCTTAACAATATAAGACATGGGTGGAAGAGAAAACTTGCTGAAGCTTGAAATGTGTCTTCTGGGAAATAAAAGCAGCAATGACTAATTGCCACAGGATATTGGAATTGCAGATGCCAGGTTGTTTCACAAAAATAGGAAAAAATAAAACTACTAATCTCAGACACTTTACCTCATGAAATAAGAGCCAATTCCTTTGATCTTAAATATTATAATAATCACAATGTATCCCCAGGTAAAGAAAATAATACTATGCAGTGATCATGGAAGGATAAAAATATTAGTAGGTATATGCTACAACACAAAGCCTTTGGTAGAAAACATTCTGATCTGGAAATCAATGACACAATGGCAAAATAATGCAATTCTGAGCAGGAAATAAAGAAATGCTTTTTATTGTTCTTTAGTTCCAGAAATAATAACAATAGAAATAGAGTGATTATGTGGATTAAGTCAATCAAGATTTTTTCTAGTCAGATTGTATAAGTACTTGGAATATACCGAAATTAAAATATAAGGAAGATAAAACTTCATGGCCTGGAGCCTATGAGAATTCTCTATTATCTGAAGTCCGGTGTTTGAATTAAACCAATCCCATCTGTTCCAGTTCTACTATCTTGAAGTCAATAAATTTGTATTCTAAATTTTAAAGTTACAATATCAGACTCCATTTGATAATACCAGTATGTTCAAACTCTGGCCCATTTCCAACATTTTACATTACTCCATTGCTGTACTTACAACATCTGACTTGAGTACAGCTATCTGATTTGGCTTGGTGTATATTTCACTGGCATACTCACCTGCTCCCATGATGATTCTAATAACACAGTCTCCAAAGAACAGACAGGAATTCCTGGAGAAAAGAATGTGCTCCTAAAAATTAAGTAGAATTTTCTTCTGGGGATTGCCCTGGCAAAAGGAGGTAATAAATATAAGAGAGGGGATTCCCTGACAGCGTACAGGAATTTCCACTGCCTTTGCTCAGAAGTGCAGGGAAATCAGAAACTTCTAACAGTCATTCAAGAGTAGAGAATGATTAAGGGGAATATAATAGTTTACCAATTTTAAAAACAGACCTATTATATAGTTCATAGGACCTAGCAGTAATCAAGTCAAAAAATAAGTACATAAATAACTTGAATATATCTACTTATATATTATCTAGCTAGCTAGCTAGCTAGCTGGCTACCTACCTACCTATATAAACTTTATAATACCAAAGAACAGAAACTGATTTGTTTTTTGTTAGTTTATTTTCCCCCCGGAAACGTTAATGGCATTGGAATGTACTATGGTTTAGGCAACAAAGTATGTACTATGGTTTAGGAAACAAAGATGTTTCCGAAAAGGAATTACTTAAATGAAATTACAGCAAATTATTTGTTAAAGAGAAATTTAAAATAAGTTATATTCTACGAAGTAAATAATTCAGGTCTCATATGATGATTTTAAATCCATATTTGGTTTTGTGTCTTAGGTTTTCTGGTAGTAAAACAACTTGATTAGATAGATGATAGACAGGTAGTTGTCATTAAACAACACAGTATTTCAAATAAAATTCCCCAGAATGAATATTAGCAGATTTTACCATATTATAAATTTTTCATACATAATTATATGAACATTAAACCTAAAGATTATAAAGTGACAACTATTTTAGTTCATGAAATTATTTCCAAAATATGCCTGACTAGACAATAAACACACACACTAAATATTCACTGTTGTAACTTAAGATGATAGCTTGTACACAAAAACATTGAAGAGTTTTGAGACAATTTTGAAAATACCTAAATAAGCAATATTTACATATTATGGCTCAGGGAATAGATATTAACAAAAATTATCCTCTCTCAGGCCGCTGTCTAGACCACAGGAAATCTGGTCAACAACATATGGGATGTCACCAGATTCAGACTCAGAAGTTTCCATAATGCTCTGGCCAACAGCTAGACACAGTGAGTCATGGCTGTCCCAGTAACCAAACTCTCATCACCCACAGGCTGTTTAGATAGTGATGGAACTAACATGAAATAAAATCAGGCCAAATAGCATCTTAAGGTTCTAAAGAAAGATTTTAGATTCAGCAGAGCTTCTAAATTCAGCAGCATCCAGAAAGTTTTGCCAAAGCAAGAGAAGTACAATAAATTAGAAACAAGTTACTTTCCACGACTCAGGTTGCTTTGAAAAAGAAATTATTAGATAAAAAGGATTTAATCTAGACAGTTACAGATAGTCACATCCATGTCAATATTTATATCTCTGTCTATACAGTAAGTTTGATACCTGTGTACATCAGTGAATAATAGTACCTACCTCAAATGAAATTAAATAAAAAATAAATGAGATACCACAATTGAAATTGATTAGCATGTTAGTTGTGTGAATAGGCACACATAAGCACAAGTGTGTACACACTACTTTTATTGGGTCTTTATATTTCTTGGAAAAAATACATTTATATTTACCAGCAAGCAGAGTTACGAAACATAGCAATATGCTTATTCCACATACAAAAATAAGCACGTCTTGGAAGGCATGCTAGATGAAAAATTGGTGTATAAGATGGAGTTTACAAATCAGCTGTAATTATATCTCTGGAAAATTCATGCACTGTAGGGAAATCTAGCTCCTGCCAGCTTTATTTGTATGCTTTGATTTATCTTAAGGTAACGTCATGCCTCATGCCAGTGACTAATTCAACACATAACATTCTCCAGGTCACAGGAGTCGATTCAGGAAGGATAGATATGTGGTTCTGTCCAGCCAGAGACGTGTGAGGAATGAGTGTTTAGGGATATTGTAGTCTCAGGGGCTTATCTCTCATTTTCTTTTTTCTTTTTCTTTTCTTTCTTTCTTTTTTTTTTTTTGTAGACAGGGTCTCGCTCTGTCACCAGGCTGGAGTGCAGTGGTGTGATCTCAGTTCACTGCAACCTCCGCCTCCCGAGTTCAAGAAATTCTCTTGCCTCAGCCTCCCAAGTAGGTGTGACTACAGGCGCTCACCACCAAGCCTGGCTAATTTTTGTATTTTTAGTAGAGACGGGGTTTCATCATGTTGACTAGGATGGTCTTGATCTCTTCACTTCATGATTTGCCCGCCTTGGCCTCACAAGGTGCTGGGATTACAGGTATGAGCCACCACACCCAGCCTGCTATTTCTTTTTTAAGAGAGTGACAAGGAAGTAAGTTTTCTCTTCTGCACACTGCAATTGCACAGTATTATTATATATAGGCCTGCAACTGTTACCAGCCTGAGAATGAAGCTGCTTTATTGAAAAATGTAGTGAAAAGAATTTTAGAGATGGGGCCAGTGGCCTAGCAGTACCTGGACTCTTATTTGTGTGAACTGGGCATATCTATATTGTTTAAGCTGTTTTTTTATTGGTAAATTTTTATTTAAACCAAAAATTATTCTGTTAGAGTATCCCAGATTTTTTCACCCTAAATGTATCTGATTAAATACTACAAGCCCATGACACCATTTGACTTTATTCTCTTCAATTATATCCTTTTGTATCTCAAATCCATCTTACTCTTATTCATGTTTTTTTAATTTCCCGAATACCTCACCTGCATGCTATAATTGATCCAATTCTTTAAATAAAATGCAAATTTACTTTGAAGCATATTGATACTGAATATGTTCTATTTAATTGATAAAGGAATAGGTACATAAGTACTACTTTATCAGATTTAAAAGTTTATTTACATATTTATAAATATTTTACATTTGTATATACTTTAACAGAAAGGTAAAATAGGGTCGTTCTGAATATGGTTTGTTATTAAATCTAATTCATAAGGTTGGAATTATGGACTATTTTTAAACCAATTATGGCTTAGCAGTAGGGTTCTTATCGATAACTGATCAAGAGGAAAATATCAAAATATAATACATTCATCAGCTATTGAGGAAATCTATTAATTGTTAGATTTCTATAATAGTTTCCCACACACAGGTTTGTGAACGTGAAAGAAAAATAAAAATGAACACACAAACCAACTTAGAAGAGTTTCTGTGGTCAGGGTGGAAAACTTCAGGGGATAGAGGTAAAGAGAAGGAATCTGTATTGTTTTCTGCTTCAAATCATACTTACTGGGAAGAAAAAGTCCTGCATTATATTGTGAACAACATAGTTGAATTCTGTTATTCCAAAAACTCATCTTGTTCTTTCTATTGCTAAAGGATAGAAATCATGAGTGGTTAAACTAATGGTTAACAAAATGCCTTTATGACTTTGTTGGTTTTTTTGTTATGATACACAAAAGCAAAGTAGGAACTTTATTTTAAAGAAAATCAAACAACAGAATTTAAGGGTTAGAAGCTGATAGATAAGAGAGGGAATGGAGGCCTATATGAATGTGGATATACTGCAGCTCATGGAAGGAGGGTTGGGGGAATAGGGGCTGAATAGAGACTATAGAAAATATTCAGTGGTAAGGAATGGAAGATACTTAGGACTGATACACTGTCTATTCAATTTTAAGTAGCAATCTGTTTTATTTTGTTTTATTGGTCTTTGTATTAGTTCGTTTTCACACTGCTCTGAAGAACTACCTGAAGCTGGGTGATTTATGAAGAAAATAGGTTTAATTGACTCAAAGTTCTGCAATCTTAACAGGAAGCATGTCTGGGACGCCTTAGGAAACTTACAATCATGAAGGAAGGCGAAGGGAAGCAAGGACCTTCTTCACATGGTGGCAGGAGAAAGTGAGGGAGGATGTGCCACACACTTTTAAATCACCAGATCTTGTAAGAACTCACTCGCTATCATGAGAACAGCAAGGGGGAAATCCACCCATAATCACCACCTCCCACCAGACCCCTCCTCCAGTTCCACATGGGGGAAGAATTTGGGCAGGGACATAAATCCAAACCATATCAACCTTTCTTTTACATAACCTACCTTTGTCACCCAGATTTTCAGTAAAACTTGGCCTCATTCATCACCAATGTGTTTAAGGCACTTTGGGGAGAAAAATATTTCAAGATAGTATTTAGAAAGGGAGAATAAGTTCAAAATACATGAACCTGATATGAATACTGGTCAGGAGAAAACGAACACACTGAACAAACTTAGAAAGACAGGGGAGGCTTTTTACACATGAGTGGGGACAATGTTTCATGAGTTGGATGAGTTGATGAGTTGGATGGTGTTTCATGAGTTGAATGAGTAGAGAATAAACATAGGCGATCTGAGGAAACGGGAACACAATGCCTGGTAATTATGCACATACAACATCGTTGAAATATAGTCTATCCAGTGGGAAATAAGATTCTTTAAATGTAAATATTTTCTAAAAGGCACATTACTTACCTGAAGTTTTCCTGATTTGAACATATATGTTCTTGGTTGCAAGTATTGATTGAGTCACATAGTTCACGTATATGTGTATATAAGGGGTTTGAAATGAAGCTATAATAAAGATAAAAAATGTATGTAAATACTCTTCTCTATATGATAAAACTAAACATATTTCAATATACAATTCTTACATACATCTAATATGAAAACAAGGTACATCTAATATGAAAACAACAATGATAATGTAATATAGTCCACTCACTACTCACCGAAGAGATAGTGAGAATTCTACTCTAGAAGAACCAATAGAAAAATAAATTAGTAGTGCATTATGCTCATCTCCTCTTTTTGGTACTATGTCCTCTGCTAATTCTTATACTTTACAGCATCATCATTACATGTAATCTGCAAAATTTATAGTTTTTTACTGTAACTATAACTTACAGTTTGATTTTAGAGTTGAAAGGCACATAAATCATTTTAAGTAGAGTATTTACACAGATTTTATTTCTCTCTACTATGAAGTGCATAGCATACTTTCCTGACTAACCTGGGGTAGCTTTTTTTTTAATCTTTGTCCCTGGAAATCACTCAGACACTGGTGTTCCATGAAGTACCCAGTTAGGGAGTGTACCTAGTTAGGGACTGTTCTCACGCTGCTAATAAAGACATAATTGAGAATGGGAAATTTATAAAGAAAAAGAGATTTACTGGACTCACAGTTCCACGTGGCTGAGGTGGCCTCAATCATGGCAGAAAAGGAAGGAGGACTAAGGGCCCATCTTACACAGCGGAAGGCAAGAGAGCATGTGCAAGGGAACTTCCCTTTATAAAATCATCAGATCTCATGACACTTACTCACTATCACGAGAATAACATGGGAAAAATCCTCCCCATGATTCAACTACCTCCTACTGGGTCCCTACTACAACATGTGGGGATTATGGGAGCTACAATTCAAGATGAGATTTGGGTGGGGACACAGCCAAACCAAACCATATCTGGAAGTATATTTAATTTTGCCTCATCTGACTGAAGTTTTTCTTCTTCTTCTTTTTTTTTTTAATCTAAGCTGGATGTGTATTTCTTTTTCTCATTGTTCTATTACACTGATGAACAACATTGTGAAATAACAGTAATTGACTAGTAGTAGTTTAAGAATACTGTTGTTTTCTTATCATAACATTCAGTATCTTGTAAGCCACACAAATGCTATATTTAAATTTTATTTTTTCCTCCTTCCTTCAAAAAAACTGAGATAAAAATAGAGGTGTCTCTACGTTCCAAGGTAAATTTCTTGCAAAAAAAAATGACAATCCATTTCTAACCTTTCTATGGCATTTTATTTTTTAAAAGTGGTTGATGAACTAATATCAGAAGATACTCAATAAACATATAAATGAATGGAAGAAAATTAATATTATAGTGAACCATAGGGTGATGTTGCATGTTCCCCACTACTATGACTAACTTAATGCTGATTTCTTTTTTATTGGATAATTTTCAGTGCAACTGATAGATCTGTAAATTATACACTCCACTCAATTAATTTCTGTGGTTTCTTCACAAGACATTTAGCTCTGGAATTTTATTGAACTCTACATTATTAAAATATATTTTCAAAGGTAAGCTATGAAAAATATATGGATGATTTCATTTCATTGAAGTTTGGTAGAAAATGAAATCAACCTTCTAGTGTATCTTAAAATGATGTACTAAGATGAGCAATATATGTTGCATTAAACGGAAGTACTGGAACAAACAAGTTAACACACAAATATGTTTACAAAGCCCAGATTTAGAGTCTTATTTTATTAACTTCATATCCTTCTAGAGGATCTTTGAAAACATCTGTAATTATTTCAAATAACATTATCTCTTAGCCTTGCAAAAAATACAGTAGCCTTTTTTTTTTTTCTGAGACAGGGTCTTCTCTGTTGCGTAGGCTGAAGTGCAGTGGTGTGATGTAGACTCACTGTAACCTCTGTGCCTCACCCTCTCAAGTAACTGGGATTACAGGCACCTGCCACCATGGTTGGCTAATTTTTGTATTTTCAATAGAGATGGAATTTTGCCATGTTGGCTATGCTGGTCTCGAACTCCTGACCTCAGGTGATATGCCTGTCTCGACCTCCCAAAGTGCTGGGATTACAGGTGTAAGCCACCATGCCCAGCTACAGTAACCCACTTATCTGCAATTTAGCTTTCTGTCCTTTCAGTTATCCATGATCACCTATACTTCAAAAAACATTAAATAGAAAATTCCAGAAATAAACAATTAATAAGCTTTAAATTATTTGTCGTTCTAAGTACCATGATGAAATTGCATGCTATCCCTTTCTATCTTGCCCTGGATGGGAATCATCCCTGTGTTTACCAGATCCATGCTGCAGACATTCTCAGCCTGTCACTGAGTAGCCTCTTTCAGTTATTAGGTTGACTGTTGCAGTATCACAACCTTGTGTTCAAGTCGCCCTTATTTTGTGTAACACTGACTCCAAAGGTCAAGAGTAGTGACACTAGCATATGGTTATATTTTATTATTGTTGTTATTACTCTCTTACTGTGCTTAATTTACAAATAAGCTTTATCTTAGGTATATATGTATAGAAAAAAAAATACTGTATATAGGATTTGGTGATTTTGGTGGTTTCAGGCATCCACCAGGGGTCTTGGAATACATCCGCCTAAGACAATTGAGGACTCCTGTAACAAAATTTATTTTCTATTTACATCCATCCAGTTCTAGGAGACAGGTGGAAATAGAGAGTGGCACAAAAAAAACATACTCTACATTTGAAGGAATATTGTTCACAATTCTATTCAGGCTACCAGCACACTTCCCAGGAACTCTTGTTTCTAAACAAGTAAAAAAACAAATGGAGGCAGTCTTCAAGGTGAGTGATGGGAGAAACACACCATGGATACATAGCTGGTGGTCTTCTCTACTGATTTTTGCTGAGATTGTCTATGTTGATGGAGTTAGAAGTACCATCTTCAGTTAAAGTACCTACATTAACCAGCCACATTCCCTCTGAACTAGGGCTTAAACTTAGAAAAATATGATGACAAGTAGGACTGCACCACAAGCAAGAAAAATAAAATATGATTTCTAACTTTTCCATTCCTTCGTGTTGGAAATAAAAAATAATAAATCATTATTATTGATGCCAGATTTTGCGTAAGGAGGTCATGTTTATGTGAATCAAAATAGATTTATAAAGCTTTCAACACTGCAGCTTGGCCTTAGAACCTTTCCTGAGATACCGCCTTTGTGTCATGAAAGCAGATGGCACACATATATGCAAATGAAAAATAGACTTTGGTTATAAAACAAAAAAATAAGATTCAACAAGCTCAACTTAAATTATTAGCTCAGCACAGGCAAGTCCAACAGTAGCTATCATTAAATTCAGACCGGCCCACCATTGTAAGAAAGAGTAATAGCTATGCAGTATCTGCAAGGCATTTTGAATCCATTACATAAACATGTGTGCTTGGAATACTATGCTATAGCAAGCATTATGAGAGTATTCCCACTTTTACCCTGAGGAGTGTAATTAAGTGCAATGCTCAAATGAATGGTTTGCAGTGACATGTATTATTCTCCTAAGCTGGCTCAAAAGAAGCTCTGAGTCTTTGCTATAGCATTCACTTCTACCTATCTTTAACATATATTATGTTCCCTTAAGCCTCTGGGAATGATTCAATGAAAATGTGTTGCTTGCCTCAGTTCACATTCTCTTATGGCAGCCACAAACCTTAGACTGTTTTTACACAGATTCTCAGTTTTCCTAGTTGAAATATAAGACCATTAAAATGAGAGGAAACAACGAATTGAATACTGCAGATCGTTTTATGTAAGTGTTCGAAGCTGCCTCAATTTGACTTCTGCACAGTTACTACTTGAAGGAGTAAGCTGAGAACATGAAATTGCATGTCTTCAAACAGTATAATAACATCTATAATTCCGTAATAGTTTGGCTAAAATCACTGCCGGTTGTATAGCACAAAATTAATCTCAAACAATGAGGGTATGTTGACATTTTCAGGTCAACCTGGGCTAATGAACTTCTTGCACTATTCGATGTGGAGTTTCCAATTGAATACGATAAATTTGGGGATGAAAACTGTTACTGAAACATCAAAGATATTCCTTCATAAAAGTGAACTCATATCAGACCTACTCAGAAACCCAGTTCATTTATAAGAATGTATAAATCCTACATAGGTGTTAAATCAAGACTAGGAAGGGTGGAATGAGAGGAGGGTGAATGATGAGAAATTACCTAAGGGGTATAACGTATGTTATTCAGGTGATGGATGCATTAAAAGTCCTGATTTTACCACTATGCAATAATCCATAAATTAAAATTATACAGATACCTCATAAATTTATACAAAAAACAATGTTACAGGCAGCAAGCAACTCAGTGAAATAAATAACAATTTCAAATCCCAAGTTTTTCAGCATTTCAATTAATGTTTATGGAGTTCACAAGTATTGTAATATATTTGTTTAAAAGTTCAGATTAATTTATATAAAAATATATCTTCTATGATAACATTTACTCTCTGAAGATTATCAGCTTAGGAAAGTAAAATATGGATAAGAACAATCATGTGATAAAATCTGGACAATTAAAAAAATAAGAAAAAATTACAGTACCAAATCTATTTTCTGGTACAAATAACTTGATTGTAATTTACTTCCAACACAGTCAAATAATAATATAAGGGAAAGATGCTTTACTTTTGAAATTTAGGCATCTTTATTCAAAGTTCATTAAAATTTCTCGTATGCTTCCAAAATTTATTATGTTTACAAGTAATCGTGTGCCCAAACACTGGGTTAAATGTTGTTTCTGTTTCACTAATTTTTTTCCTTGGGTTTTATTAAAATGACTATCTTTATCGCTTTTCGTAAATATGTGTAATCCTTTCCTGCTAGAGCATTATAGCGTTTATGTAGTTGAACTCAATTGTAGCCATATAGCAAGCTAACTTTACACAATAAAGTGTGAATGGAAATGACATGCTCGCCTTATTCCTGTGAATTGACACCTGCCATTGTTCCAGAGAGAGAGTACTCTATCTGTGTTCTTGAGTGGAGATGATGAAGATCAGAACTATATCTGAGCTGTGATGAACATGGAGAGTGAGTTGGCGAGTTGCACTTCTCTTGATATGAGCCAGTTACTTGGACATCATGGGCAAATGATTTCTCTGTTCATTTTCTGTCATTTCCAACCCCAGATGCTGTTTCCAGATATTTCTCAAATTTTCTTGTCCCGCTGATGTTATATTTTTTTTCCCAGAAACCTGAGCCTGAGAACTTGCTTATGGATTGTTTGTAATGCCAGGAAATGGAATAGAGGACTGGGAAGAGTAAGAGAAGGAAATGAAGCCAGGAGGAGGGTATGTTATGAGCTGTGAATAATTGGGACCTGATTCCACTGAGCTCCTTTGAAGTCTCTGAGAATTTGACTGCAGATTGTGAACTTGAAAATCGTAGAAAAGAGAATATTTATCTATTGAATCTTCTCTTCATCTTGCACTTGTCAAGAGTGGTCCTATGGAATATTAAGACACTTGCACTTTCAAGTTTGCAGAAGTATGGGAACCAAAGCATCCAAAAAGCCCTGAGGCAGGAAGCAAGCTGAGGCAAGGTGTTGATGATGATGGTACACCTGGATGAAGCTGACTTTAGCAGTAATAGTTGCTGAATGAATTTTTCGTTTAATCTAAGTTGCCACATTTATCAGCACAAAATTGTTAATAATATTCTTTTAGAACTTGGAGGGTGGTAGGAGAGAGAGGAGCAGAAAAAAATAACTATTGGGTATGAGTCTTAATACCTGGGTTTTGACATAATCTGTACAACAAACCTCCATGAAACAAGTTTACCTATATAACAAACCTTCACATGTACCCCCAAATCTAAAACAAAAGTTGAAACAAAACAAAGAATCTCTATTTCTTCTCTTGCATGCCTGATATCGGCAATGTATCTTCTCATCATATTTTTCTTGATCAAGTTTGTAAGAAATAGTTTTGTCAGTCTTTTCATGTAGTTCACTTTTTTTATTTTGTTAGTTTCTTAATTATATTTCCACTTTCTTTTTTATTTATGGATTCTTATATTATTATTTCCTATGCCTTTTGGTTTGATTACCGCTGTTTTCCATGGGGAAGATTCAAATATTTGCTTTTAGGCCAAATTGATTCTATAGTATTAATAAGAGTGAATTATATATAAATAAGTTAATGTAATAAAATAATATATAATATTCTAAATTATGTATTTATATATACAAAGAAAGAATTATAGAGCTATTAATTCCTTCTAAATGCTTTATTAGCTGTATCTCACAAATTTTATGTCATGTTTCTATAATATTCATTTTATATTAAATTAAATAGATTTAATTTCCCTCATGATTTATTTTTTGATAAATGTGTTAATTAGAAGAGTGTTGCTTAATTTTCAAATATGTGAGAATTTTCTGGTTATACTGTTTTATTTATTTTTTATTCAATCCCATTATCTTTAAATATGATTAGTATCAGTAAAATACCCTGTATAATTTCAATGTCTTAAAATTTATTGAACATTTATGTGTCTACATAGAGTCTACCCTGGTAAATCTGTGACTTGCACCTTGGAGTAATATATACTCTCCCCTTGTTGACTGAGGTACTCTATAAACATCGATGAAATCAAAAGAGTTGATAATATTTAATGTATCATTTAGACCTTTAAAATGTTGGTGATTTTTCTTTAGTTGTGTTATCAATTATTGAGAAAGAGGTACTAATGTCTTCAATTTTAATTATCAAACTATCTCTACTTTTAATTCTGTCCATTTTTCCTTCATGCCACTGAAAGCTCTGATACATTGAATTCATAGATGTTCATGATACTATGCCTCCCTGATGAATGAATTGATATCTTATCTTTGTGAAATTATCCTTTTTATTTTTGGTAATAACTAATTTCTTGAAATGTTTATGTAAAATGTGACTACTCTGATCTTCTTATGCTTAAAGCTTGCATTAAAAATATTTTCCTATTCATTTACTTTCAACCTACGTTTTCTTTAAAATAAAATGCACTATTTTAGATAGCATAAAACTTGGTTTTGTTTTCAATTCATTCTAAAATACGAATTTTACTTGGATTAATTAATTAACAATTAATGTAACTACTGATATGGATATGTTGTGGGTGGTTTCCTATGTTTTCTGCTTTTTTGTCTGCCTTAACTTGGTTCTTTTCTCTTTTTTTTTTTTTTTTTTTTTTTGGATAGAGTTTTGCTCTGTCTCCCAGGCTGGAGTGCAATGGCACGATCTTGGCTCACAAAAACCTTCACATCCTGAATTCAAGTGATTCTCCTGCCTCAGCCTCCTGAGTAGCTGGGATTACAGGTGCATGCCACCACTCCCAGCTAATTTTTTGTATCTTTAGTAGAAATGGGCTTTCACTATGTTGGCCAGGTTGGTCTCAAACTCCTGACCTTGTGATCCACCCGCCTAGGCCTCCCAAAGTGCTGGGATTACAGGTGTGAGCCACTGCGCCCGGCCAGAAAAACATCTTTTTCATCTACCCAGATGTTTACTGATTCAGATGCTTTTTTCTTCTATTTTGAGAATACATCTTTTCTTTGCTATCATTTTCTTTCAGCCTACAGAAATTCCCTTAGCATTTCTTATAGTGCAGGTATGCTGGTGATAATGCACCCTTAATCCTTTTATCTGATAACATTTATATTTCACCTTCATTATTGAAAGATGTTTTGCTGAGTGTAGAATTCTGGGTTGATAATTTGTGTGTGTATGTATATATATGTGTGTATATATATATGTAGCTTATATAAATACATATTTTACATATATTAGAAAATAGAAACAATGTCTTACAGTGCTGAAAAGTTATATGTATATATAGTTCAAAATGTATTATATATAAAAAAATTCATAATTCTTCATAAACTCAAGTAAGAAATTAGCCATTCACAATAAACTATTGTGTTATTGTACGTATGGTTATACTGTGATTTTTTTTGCTGTCTTAACTGAAGTAGTGAACAAGTTCACTTTAGAATCTCATTCCTTCTAAATACTGTATTTCAAATACATTTTGAACTTCTCAGAATTCTGCATAATCAGATACTGCATACATATCTGAGATATCCTTCTGTAATCAATGTGCAGCAACTTTAGCCTATGAAAATTCTATGAATACTTTATTGTAAACTCAAGTAAGAAATTATATTCAGAATATAGTTATTGAAAAATTATATTCAGAATATAGTTATTGAATAACTATATTCAATAGTTAATAACATAACTATTGTTAGTTCTTGGAAGGTGGCCATGTTATGAGCTTATGCTCAATTATTGGAATCTTGTCTCCTGTATGTAACATGTTGATCTTATCTTGTCACTTTCAAGATATATACTTTATCTTTGGCTTTCAAATATTTTACAGAAATGCACCTAACTTTGAGCTTCTTTTCTTTTTTTTTTCTTTTTTTTCTTTTCTTTTTTTTCTACTTGATATCCATCAAGCATCTTATATCTGCAAATGTATATCTATCATCGAAACTGGAAAATATAAAAAAGTTTCTTAAATAATTTTTTCTCAAGTTTATTTTCTTCTACTATTATAATTACACATTTTTTGAACTCCTTGACATCAAGATCATCAAACAATCCCCTATGTCTCTGTTCATCTTTTTAAATTTTTTCTTACTGTTTTACATCTTATATAATTTTAATTGATTTATCTTACTTTCCTCTGTCATGCTTATCCAGTTATCAATTCCAATCTAGGAAAATTCCTTTACTTCAGAAATTTTTAGTTCTAGAATTACTAATCAATTCCTTTTTATTGTTTATTTTCCCCTATTTGGCATACCTATTGTGCCACAGAACCAGTTTCCAGGATGAAGCAGAAAACCAGAAACAAATACAAAAGGAACTTTGAGAGCAAAACAAAATGCATTTTTACAAAGGTGGTTATGTAATATTCATGGATATCTTTGCCATATATTTGGCTATCATAACTTAGGGCAACTTGAATTTATTAGTAAAATATTATGGAAATGCTACGGTACTTTTGTTACTAGGTAACATAGTTCACTAACATAACTATTGTTAGTTCTTGGAAGGTGGCCATGTTATGAGCTTATGCTCAATTATCTAATTCATAAAGAATCTTAATTAAAAAGGAACTTTGGGGAGTGTTCCATAGATATTTTTAATGCCATCATGGGACTACTCAACTAATTCTACTGCTATCATAGTATTACGGAAAGGTACAAAATTATAACTAGAAAAGGTAGAGAAGTGTTTATGTAAGTGCTTAAGTGATTTTCACGTAATGAAACTTCACATACATATTAGACATAGCAACAGATAAAGTATAGCAGTATTTTATGTGCTCCTTAGAAAACAGTGACAGGTAAGATTAGGTTGACATATACTTATTGTTAATTGAAGAATTTTAACTATCAAAATACCTTAATAATATAAATAATATTGTGATTTGATTGTGTAAAACCATTTTTGGTCTTACGTTAGATAAGCTAGTAATGTCCTGGAAGAATGCATGAAAACATGCATACACATCCTTGCGTCTATACAGAACAGTGCACACAAACAGCATTTTACCTCATAAATGATCTCATTTTCCTCAATCTAGAAGAAAGCCACAACACTTCTCTGTAGCCTTCATAGAATTTTCATAGGCTAAAGTTGCTGCACATTGATTACAGAAGGATATCTCAGATATGTATGCAGTATCTGATTATGCAGAATTCTGAGAAGTTCAAAATGTATTTGAAATACAGTATTTAGAAGGAATGAGATTCTAAAGTGAACTTGTTCACTACTTCAGTTAAGACAGCAAAAAAAATCACAGTATAACCATACGTACAATAACACAATCATAGCTCAGAAACAAAAATGAGAGCAATAAAAATGAAAAGGCAAAATCATTACAGACAGGAAAGGTTAGTCTGTCAATCTAGTTTCCAATTCTTCTTTTCTTTTTTAAAAAATATTGACTAATAAAACATATATATTTATTATGTACACCATGTTATAGTTTTGAAATATATACATAGTGAAATGGCTAAATTTAGCTAATTAATATATGAATTACCTCACATACCTTTTTTGTGGTGAAAATACTTAAAATCTACTCTTTCAGCAATTTTCAAGAATATAACACATTATTATGAACTACAGTCACCATGTAGTACAATAGAAGTTTCTAATTTTCCACCAAATTTTATTTTTCTTCATGTCATTGAGTTTTATTTTCTTTATTTCACTCAATGTTTTAAGGATTCCCTACTTTCCCTCTTTGATTTGTGGTCTACAATGCAATAAAAAACACTTTCCCATTAGTACAAAATAAAAATAAATTATGATAATCATTATTATATTAGTATATAAGTCAGGCTTCTTCTACAGCAAATAATTAAGATTCATCCTACAGCAAATAATTAAGTTAATTCACTAAATTAACACCCATCACCAAAAAGTTTTGTTTGTGCTTGTTGGGGAAGCAGTTGATTGATTTCCTTAACTTTGAGGGTCAGAGAGTCAATTTCAGTTATAGCTCTTTCTAATAATCCAACTGATATCAGAAAATCTCTACTCAGCTCTCCATTTTTTAAAATTTTTTTAGTTAAATTTTATTTTGCACTAAAACTACAATGAGTTCAATATATTTGTTTTTCCTTTTTTCTTCAAGTTTCATTCAGCATAGGGAAGGTATCAGTACCCATCTCCAGACTTATAAAATAACTGGTCTACGATCTTAGCAAATCTTTCTTCTGTAATTGGAAAATTCATAAAAAACTCTACTTCAACGTGCTTCTGTTACCTGCCTAATCTTCTAACGTTTATTGTGACCGTGGTCTCATCACACACTGCCAAGGTTTCAGTCATGAGCTTAACCTTATAGAAGGAGTGAGATATTGGACAGGGTCAACCCCACCAAAGGCACATAGAAAGGATGTTCACAGGAGAGGTTTTCTCTGATACCAAGGGAGAGGATGCATGGGATAAAACAAGAGATTTCTATCCTAAATTATGATAATGAAAATATATTCCTTTTTAAAAAATATAATAAATCCTAAAACTAATGAAGTAAATCATATTTAAAGTAAAATGAATAGATTGGATTTGCACATTATTTAATGCTAAGATAATTACTTTTTTATAAATATGGTCTGTGTTCTTGGGTTCAGCATCATTGAGGGTCCTTTGCTGAACAATACTTATTGGTGCCTTAGAGTCCACGAAAAGTTTTAAATTTAGTTTCAAATTTTAGAATAAACCTTTCTTTTCATTCTCTTTTTTTCTTTTTTTAGCATTTTAGTCCAAAATCAGATGGCCTTTTATATGACCATACCTTCAACTAGCAAAAAATATCATATTTTCATAAGTAGACAATTCAAATTATTCAATGCAGTATTAATTTTATCTGATATCTAATATTAGAAAATGTATTAAGAAAAATTATAATGTGATAGAAAGGAAAAAGTTGTCATCATATGCAACAGTATTTTTAATTGGACACTTAAAAATGCTTTTAAAAATTATATTAAAATTGAATGTTAGAACAAGCTACATTGTTTCAGTAACAAATGATTTCCAAATCTCAGTATTATAGTTCTATTACTTTTTTCACTTATATAAAGTGTTCGTTCAAGGCATTCTACAGAGAAACGTTTCTTCAGTGGTTGACTTAGCCTTTGACATTGCTTCAATCTTATAGAAACTGCATATTAATATGTGGTTTACCTATTGCCATTTTAGAGAAAGAGAGCACTAGAGACTTCTAGCCATAAAATTATTATACTCACCTGTCATTTATTTACGTATAATTAGCCAAAATATTGCATGCCCATACCTCCCTTGAAAGAGGTAAGGGTTCTATTATAATATGATGTAAAAGGTGAAGAAAACCAGACTGTTTAAAGCTGATTTGTATGAGAAATATAAAGCTTTTTATGTATATGTGTGTATATGTTTATATATACCTTCTATCTCTATATTTTCTTAACTACTTGTGTGCATCCATGTGTGTATTTATATACAAACACCATTGTAAAATGTATTCTTAATTATACACTACTAGTAGCACGTATGCTAAAGGCAGTACTACATGTGTTTTCACCTATTAACAATTAATATTGCCCTGAGTCTGCTAGTTAGTGTAATTTTCACAAAACAAAATAAATTTTTAAATGTGAATACTTGAAATAAAGAGACCTACTAGCATTTTTGGAAACACTTGACTTGCATGCCTGGAAATAAGGCAATTAAATAAAATGTTTTAAGAAAGAGTTCATATTCACTAACTGGGACAGTTAAAAATTAATATATTTTGTAGAAGCCCTGAGTACTTGTTGCCCCCACAAAGACAGCCAAAACAATAAACGCAAAAGTACATTTTGATGAAAATAACTAAAGAAAGCTTAGAGTACATAAAAGAAGTAACAAAAACCCTGGTTGGCCTAGGAACTTAGTATGGCCACATGGAGAATGGAAGAAAACACTTGGCCTCCACCACACCATTCCCCAGCCTGGATCAGCTAGGAATCAGGAGAAACCTCTCTTGGGGAAATGTGGGGAAAAGGTAAGCAAAGAGAATCCCAGCCGCCCCCATCAACACCTGGGGAGCCTCCAATCCTCATCACTAGGGACATCTGTGTCCTCACAGACACTAAGCTTAGCTGAAAGAACTGCTTGGAGTCCACATAACTGCGCTTCCCCCAGAGAAGGAGCTGATCCTGTGACCTGTGTGTCTATTGCACTGTGCCATCTTGGACCTGGAATTACTGCTGGAACTATTTTGCTCTGGGGGCTAGTGGCCATGGCACCCTTTCATCCCTGAGGCTAAGCTGCCACCAAACCACCCTTCCTGGTGACTACATTCCCAAGCCAAGCTGTGAGCCATTGTTACACATTGTGCCATGAAGCCAAGCAGAGTAGAAGTGCTCCACCAACTCCTACCAGTCATAGCTGTATTGCATGCCCTTGGACCTGAGCTAAAGCTGTGCATTTCCTCCTGTGCTTTGACAGAGCTGTTTCATCCATCTCACCCATTTTCTGCTGTACCCTTTCACATTGTGCTGGAACTGAGCAATGACTGGCATTCCAAGAAACAATGCCTATGCTGCCCAGAGAATCATAAACCCCAGAACATAACAAACAGTGGAACTATAGGCCAATATTACTGAAGAATACAGATGAATAAATTCTCAAAAAATACTAGCAAGTTGAATACAGCAGCACATTAAAAAGATCATCCACCATGATCAAGTTGGAGCTATCCCAGATATCCAAGGATGTTTCAACATACATGACACAATAAACTTGATACGTCACATCAACAGAATAAAAAACAAATAAAATATGATTATCTCATTAGATGCAGAAAAATAATTTAATAAAATTTAACATCTAGTCATAATAAAAAATTCTCAACAAATTAGTTATAGAAGGAATAAGGCCATATGTGACACACCCATAGATATCATACCAAACAGAAAAAAAAAAAAGGTAAAAGCTTTTTTTCTATGGACTGGAACAAGACAATAATTCTCACTCTCACCACTCCTATTCAAGATGGTATTCAAAAGAACAATTAGTCAGGAGAACAAAAAAGAGCTCCCAAATAAAAAAGGAAGATTTCAAATTGTGTCTGTTTGTAGAAAACATAATGTTGTATGTGTAAAAAACCCTAAAAGCTT
>NW_016803880.1:2857364-2865724 GCF_001698545.2 Rhinopithecus bieti | reverse complement strand
TTTCAAATTTTAGAATAAACCTTTCTTTTCATTCTCTTTTTTTCTTTTTTTAGCATTTTAGTCCAAAATCAGATGGCCTTTTATATGACCATACCTTCAACTAGCAAAAAATATCATATTTTCATAAGTAGACAATTCAAATTATTCAATGCAGTATTAATTTTATCTGATATCTAATATTAGAAAATGTATTAAGAAAAATTATAATGTGATAGAAAGGAAAAGTTGTCATCATATGCAACAGTATTTTAATTGGACACTTAAAATGCTTTTAAAATTATATTAAAATTGAATGTTAGAACAAGCTACATTGTTTCAGTAACAAATGATTTCCAAATCTCAGTATTATAGTTCTATTACTTTTTTCACTTATATAAAGTGTTCGTTCAAGGCATTCTACAGAGAAACGTTTCTTCAGTGGTTGACTTAGCCTTTGACATTGCTTCAATCTTATAGAAACTGCATATTAATATGTGGTTTACCTATTGCCATTTTAGAGAAAGAGAGCACTAGAGACTTCTAGCCATAAAATTATTATACTCACCTGTCATTTATTTACGTATAATTAGCCAAAATATTGCATGCCCATACCTCCCTTGAAAGAGGTAAGGGTTCTATTATAATATGATGTAAAAGGTGAAGAAAACCAGACTGTTTAAAGCTGATTTGTATGAGAAATATAAAGCTTTTATGTATATGTGTGTATATGTTTATATATACCTTCTATCTCTATATTTTCTTAACTACTTGTGTGCATCCATGTGTGTATTTATATACAAACACCATTGTAAAATGTATTCTTAATTATACACTACTAGTAGCACGTATGCTAAAGGCAGTACTACATGTGTTTTCACCTATTAACAATTAATATTGCCCTGAGTCTGCTAGTTAGTGTAATTTTCACAAAACAAAATAAATTTTAAATGTGAATACTTGAAATAAAGAGACCTACTAGCATTTTGGAAACACTTGACTTGCATGCCTGGAAATAAGGCAATTAAATAAAATGTTTTAAGAAAGAGTTCATATTCACTAACTGGGACAGTTAAAATTAATATATTTTGTAGAAGCCCTGAGTACTTGTTGCCCCACAAAGACAGCCAAAACAATAAACGCAAAAGTACATTTTGATGAAAATAACTAAAGAAAGCTTAGAGTACATAAAAGAAGTAACAAAACCCTGGTTGGCCTAGGAACTTAGTATGGCCACATGGAGAATGGAAGAAAACACTTGGCCTCCACCACACCATTCCCCAGCCTGGATCAGCTAGGAATCAGGAGAAACCTCTCTTGGGGAAATGTGGGGAAAAGGTAAGCAAAGAGAATCCCAGCCGCCCCATCAACACCTGGGGAGCCTCCAATCCTCATCACTAGGGACATCTGTGTCCTCACAGACACTAAGCTTAGCTGAAAGAACTGCTTGGAGTCCACATAACTGCGCTTCCCCAGAGAAGGAGCTGATCCTGTGACCTGTGTGTCTATTGCACTGTGCCATCTTGGACCTGGAATTACTGCTGGAACTATTTTGCTCTGGGGCTAGTGGCCATGGCACCCTTTCATCCCTGAGGCTAAGCTGCCACCAAACCACCCTTCCTGGTGACTACATTCCCAAGCCAAGCTGTGAGCCATTGTTACACATTGTGCCATGAAGCCAAGCAGAGTAGAAGTGCTCCACCAACTCCTACCAGTCATAGCTGTATTGCATGCCCTTGGACCTGAGCTAAAGCTGTGCATTTCCTCCTGTGCTTTGACAGAGCTGTTTCATCCATCTCACCCATTTTCTGCTGTACCCTTTCACATTGTGCTGGAACTGAGCAATGACTGGCATTCCAAGAAACAATGCCTATGCTGCCCAGAGAATCATAAACCCCAGAACATAACAAACAGTGGAACTATAGGCCAATATTACTGAAGAATACAGATGAATAAATTCTCAAAAAATACTAGCAAGTTGAATACAGCAGCACATTAAAAGATCATCCACCATGATCAAGTTGGAGCTATCCCAGATATCCAAGGATGTTTCAACATACATGACACAATAAACTTGATACGTCACATCAACAGAATAAAAAACAAATAAAATATGATTATCTCATTAGATGCAGAAAATAATTTAATAAAATTTAACATCTAGTCATAATAAAAAATTCTCAACAAATTAGTTATAGAAGGAATAAGGCCATATGTGACACACCCATAGATATCATACCAAACAGAAAAAAAAAAAGGTAAAAGCTTTTTTTCTATGGACTGGAACAAGACAATAATTCTCACTCTCACCACTCCTATTCAAGATGGTATTCAAAAGAACAATTAGTCAGGAGAACAAAAAAGAGCTCCCAAATAAAAAAGGAAGATTTCAAATTGTGTCTGTTTGTAGAAAACATAATGTTGTATGTGTAAAAAACCCTAAAAGCTTCCCATAAAATCTATCAGAAATAAAAAAAAAAAAATCAGTAAAGCTGCAGGATACACAATTTGCATTCAAAAATCAGTAATGTTTCTATATGCTAACAATGAAACTAGCTGAAAAAGATATCAGGAAAGTAATCCCATTTAAAATAGCCACAAAAATGAAATAATTAGGAATAAATTTAACCAATGAGTTTGATGACCTCTAAAGAAAAAAACTATGAAATGCTGATGGAAAACATTGAAGAGGACACAAAATAATGAAAAGACATTCCATATTCATGGATTGAAAAAATAATATTATGAAAACAATCATACCACCAAAAGTGACCTACAGATTCAATGCAGTTCCTATGAAAATATCAATGACATTCTTCACTGAAATAGAAAAAGAATCAAAAAATATATATGGAAACACAAAAGATTCTGAATGGTGAAATAAATTCTGAGCAAAAGAACAAAGCTGGAAGCATCACACTACCTGACTTCAAAATATATTACAAAGCTATATGAACCAAACCAGCATTGCAGTCTTGTAAAAACAGACACATAGAACATTGGAAGAGAATATAGAACTAAGAAGTAAATCTATTTACAGCCAACTGACTTTCAAGAAAATCGCCAAGAATATTTGTTAGGAAAAGTATAGTTTCTTCAATATATGTTGCTAAGATAAACTAGATATCCACAAGCGGAAAAATGAAATAGATGCCTATTTCTCACCGTATGCAAAAATCAACTCAAAGTAGTTCAAAGATTTCAATGTAAGACCTAAAACTATGAAACTACTAGAAGAAAACATAGGGGGCCATGTTTCAGGACACTGAGCTGAGCAAAGATTTTATGGATAAGACTTCAAAAACATAGACAATAAAAGTAAAACTGGACAAATGGGATTATATCAGACTAAAATGCTTTTGCACAGAAAACAAGAAAATCAAAAGAATAAAGAGATAACTATTGAATGAAAGAAAATATTTGCAAACTGTTTCTCAGACAAGGGATCAATACTCAGAATATGCAAGTAACTTAATACAAAAACAGTCTGATTTTTAAATGGACATGAATAGATATTTTAATATGAGCTGAGTAGATATCTCTCAAAAGAAGGCATGCAAATGGCCAACAGGTATTTTTTAAGTGCTCAAAATTGCTAATCATCAGAGAAATGCATATCAAAATCACAGTGTTTTCTTACCCTAGTTAGAATGACTATTATTAAAAGACAAGAAATTACAAATGCTGGAGAGAATGTTGAGAAGGGGAAACTCTTATATGCCATTACTGGGAATGTAAGTTAGAATGGGCATTTTGAAAAACAGTATGGAAGTTCCTCAAAAAATTAAAAATAGAGCTGTCATAAGATCCAGCAACCTCACTATGGCAACAAAATCAGTATGTCAAAGAGCTACCTGCACTCACATGTTTATTGCACCACCATTCACAATGGCCAATATATTCAACCAACCTAAGTGTCCATTAACTGGTGTATGAATAAAGAAAATGTGCTATCTATACACAATGGAATACTATTCAGTCATTAAAAAGAAATGATGTCATTTGGAGCAATACGAAGGAGCTTGGAGAACAGTATGTTAAATAAAATAAGCCAAGCACAGAAAGATAAATGCATCTGTGTTTTACCCATATGCGGAAGCTACAGTGTTGATATAGAAATGAAGAGCAAAATAGTGATTACTAGAGGCTGGAAAGAGTGTGCAAAGGAGAGATAGTGAGAGATTGGTTAACATATACAAAATTGCAGCTTTAAAGGAGGGATAAGTTCTAGTTTTCTATAGCACTGTAGGATAAGTATAATTAACAATAATTTGTTGAATATTTTCAAATATCCAGAAGAGCAGATATTGAATGTTCCCAACACAAAGAAATTATAAATGTTTGAGATGATGGTTAGCTTATTACCCTAATTTGATCATGTATATGTGCATCAAAATAACACACTGTTTCCGCAAAAAGTACAATGATTATGAGTCAATTAAAATAATAATAAAAACAGGCCAGATGTGGTGGCTCATGCCTGTAATGCCAGCACTTTGGAAGGCCAAGGAGGGTGGATCACTTGAGCCCAGGAGTTCGAGATCAGCCAGGCTAATACGGTGAAACCCCATCTCCACTAAAAATACAAAAAGTAGCCGGGCGTGATGGCACACATCTGTAGTTCCAGCTACTCAGGAGGCTGAGGCAGAAAATCACTTGAACCCAGGAGGCGGAGGTTGCAGTGAGCCAGGGATCACACCACTGCACTCCAGACTGGGCAACAGAGTGAGACTCTATCTCAAATAATAATAATAATAATAAACAAAAAAGAAAATGAAGGAAAAATTAGCATATTAAAAAGTAATAAGCTATTAAAGTAATCCTATATATATTATTTTCATGCATGAAAACAATAGCCAGTCTGAAAATATTCTAAACCGAGAGACAATATTTTTGTAGTAATTTAATTAAAAATGGATTAATATCAAGGAGTAAATTTTACAAGCTATAAGAATAAGCAAATATATGGTAAGATGTAGGTGGTAAGATTGGGCACAGTGGCTTATGCCTGTAATCCCAGCACTTTGGGAGGCTGAGACAGGAGGATCTCTTGAGTCCAGGACTCAAGAGTCAAGAATACCCTGGCAACATAATGAGACCCCAGCTCCACAAAAATAAAAAAAGAGCTGGGTATGGAGGTGAGTGCCAGTGGTCCCAGCTACTAGACAGGCTGAGGTGGGAGGATTGCTTGACCCTGGGTGGTTGAGGCTCTAGTAAGACATAATCACACCACCGCACTGGAGCCTGGATAACAGTCAAATCCTGTCTCAAAAAAAAAAAAAAAAAAAAAAAAAAAAAAAAAGATATAGGTGGTCAATAAAAGTACAAAAGTTATAAATTACGAGCATAAAATAAATATATTTAAAAATTATTTGAGAGATTAAGAACAATAACCGGGAAATCTTTTGAAAATTGTGAACATTAGGGATGACTTTACGTATTTGCAGGAAGAAACCCTGTTAGGTGTGTTTATACCTTAATAAGAAAATGCTGTTTTTTAATTATATTGGTAGCAACGATCATAACAAGAGGCATTGTTGTTGAAAACTGTCTTTATTAAATTCAGAGTTTTACTTGCAGTTAGACCAAGATTTTTTTTTGTAGGGCGCTCAGATACTTTTAAAAAGAATAGGTTAAAAGATGAATATATGTAAGAAATCTAGACAAAACAAACAAAAAGCGTTCAGGTCACATACAAGTGACTTAAAGAACTATTTCAGAGCCAAACAAAAAGTTGGGATCTCCAAATAGTTTCTGGACAGGGCCAGAGGGAAATTCCTCTTTGCTACTTGAATAAATTTACGCTTAGGACTCAAGAGTCCCCAAGAAAGTATGAGTGGAGGCCCATCCCTAACCCCTGCAGAAGTGGTGACTGAGAATCCAGGCTGGGTTGTTCTTTCTCTGATCTTAGTCCAATCTGCCCATTCTCCTAATATCTAGCCTGGATCATGTTTACCCACAGATATCAGTGTGGACTTTAAAAACATACATAAATGCCATATTTGGTTAAGAATTAGTCTCAGAAGCCTGTTATAGAAGTACAAAGAACATACTTTTGTGATCAGAAAATTGGTCTGATAGTCATAAACTCTTGTGTTTTTTTATTTTGCTTTTTATATATTTTTTGAGACAGGGTCTTGCTGTAATCCCAGGCTGGAGTACAACAGTGCAATCATAGTTCACTGCAGCTTCAAACTTCTGGCATCAAATGATCCTCCCACCTTGGCCTCCCAAAGTGCAGGAATTACGAGTTTGAGCCACTGTGACTGGCCTCATAAATTCTTATTATTTAAATCTATTTAAATTATTTGTCACCACACAGATTTGTGAGAAGAGAAAGCTGGGTGGCTAATGGGTAGGGAAATAATTGGAAGAGACACAGAGAGATATTGCTGACAGTGATGGGCACTGGGTAATGAAAAAGCTTCTACAGTAACCTTGATCCAAGTCCTAGACCAAACGTAACAATAAGATTCTAGTCTCCTTTTACTACTCTTTACCTCTATGATTTCAGGAAAAGCAATCATCAATCTCCGGCATTAATTTTCTCATCTTGGAAAAAAAAGAGGTAATAATTTGAAATAACGCACGTGGGCGTCCTTTGTCATTTCATATGCTCCAAGGTTGGGGTTAGGGTTATTATCAAATGTTTATTGAAATCAAAGTTGGCTCCTGCTCCTAGTTTTATAAGGCAATATGACAATCAATAAACCGTACCCAGACTTGGGTTATTTACAAGCTGTGTGGAAGATTAAAGGATCAAACTATAATGAGAGCATTGTTGTGATTATTACCATTATGTCAGCTAAGTAGACAAAAACTTTTTAATTTTACTTAAATTTCTACAATGAGATTAGAAAGGACACATTTTTGAAAAGGATAATATTAGAAATATATAAAAACTGCTTTCCTGGAGTTGACTAAAATAAATGTTTCACTGGCTCTCCATGATATGAATTATCAGTTCATAGACTCCTGTTAAGTCAGTTATGGTCTCTATTACTGAAACCAGTCTCCTCTTTAACTTTTCCTTCTCACTAGCTGAGTGATCCTGGATAAAGTCTTTAGCAATATAGACTTCAGCTTCTTTGTCTACACTTTGAATCTGTTGGCTTACATGTCTCATGTTTTGTTATTCTATTATTCTCTCACTGTTTATTTTGCATGGCTAAACTTGGACCAATCGCATAGGGAGAGGAATAACATGGGCCTTTCCAGTAGATCTGATACCCTAAAGGAAGCCACTGATCACCCTTTATGATTATAGCGCTGCATCTATGATGAAACCATGTTGTAATGAGCTTGGAATTCTTGATCAATTTTTCAAAATAACATGTGTATTGGTTCATTTTCACACTGCTATAAAGAAATACCCTCCCAGCACTTTGGGAGGCTGAGGTGGGCGGATCACGAGGTCTGGAAATCAAGACCATCCTGGCCAACACGGTGAAACCCCGTCTCTACTAAAAATACAAAAAATTAGCCTGGCGTGGTGGCGGCGCCTGTAGTCCCAGCTACTCGGGAGGCTGAGGCAGGAGAATGGCGGGAACCCGGGAGGCGGAGCTTGCAGTCAGCCGAGGTCGCACCACGGCACTCCAGCCTGGGCGACAGAGCGAGACTGTCTCAAAAAAATAAAAAATAAAAAAATAAAAGAAATACCCAAGATTGGGTAATTTATAAAGCAAAGAAGGTCGACTCACAGTTCTGCATGGTTGGAGAAGTCTCAGGAAACTTACAATCATGATGGATGGCAGCTCTTCACAAGGCAGGAGAGAGAAGTGTGTGAGAGCTCAAGAAAAGGTACCATTTATAAAACCATCAGATCTCGTGAGAATTCACTCACTGTTGTGAGAACAACACGGGTGAAACTGCTCGCATAAATCAATCCCTTCTCTCCCTCCACACGTGCAGATTGCATTTCAAGATGAGATTTGGGTGGGGATGTGAAGCCTAACTATATCAACATACTTCAATTTTATAAAGTCTTATCTTTTGTTACTTATTGTACACATGCAAGAAGTAATTATCAATTCTATGAAAGGCAGGTTTAATCTTTAGGGACAGAAAGCAGATTAGTGTTTATCTAGAGCAAAGTGTTCTGAGAAGTGATTGACTTCAGGGGCCAAACAAACCTTTTGGAGGTGATTAAAATGTTCTATGTCTTGATTATATTTGTAAGAACACAGGTGTATGCATTTCTTTAATCTCATCACACTGTCCATTTAAATAGGTATATTTCCTTTTATGTTATTCATACCTCAATCAAGTTGATTTAAAGAAGAAATAATACACCTAGGGTTTTTATTATCGTTGTTGTATTATCTTTCTCTTGCTCTCTTCTTGGTCACAAGACTAATTATAAAATAAGAAATAGGCCGGGCGCG
>NW_016803880.1:2756750-2856916 GCF_001698545.2 Rhinopithecus bieti | reverse complement strand
AAAAAAAAAAAAAAAAAAAAAAAAAAAATAAGAAATATAATTCAATATCTTCATCCATGCTCATAGCTGCCTATTAGAGTATAAACATATCCTTAATATATTTATCTACTCCCTCAACTTTCGATTAAAATATTTTGATATTTAGTTTTTAGGTCAAATTACTTAATGAACCAATTATGAAAAGGAATAAGTCATTTTATCATCTTTGTCTTCTCCACATGCCTATAAAAAATTTAAATACATGCAAACCGGTAATGTGCCAGTAGCATACTTGGTATGTTTTAGGTGTTTAATAAATGTTGGTTGAATGAATGAACAAGCATCACTGTCCCACCTATAGCCACATCCCTACTTTCTTTGACAATACAAATTCGCAAAATTTAAAATTTTGCACCCAATGATGATGGAGCAAGAATATCTATTAGTAAAAGAAGTTATAATCTGAAACAAAAACTTCTTATAAAAATAAATTGATATATAATAAATGTAATGGCTAATAATCCTAATAATTGTGTAACTCCAGAGTGCATTTCTGTCAGATGGGCTAACTTTGTTTGCTTTAGTGTCTTGTTCATAAATCCATCCCTTGGGATTGTCTTATCTGGTTGTTGCTTTGCATAACACAAATTTCTTTGATGCTTTTCCATTCATGCACCCTGTTAATGGTTATCTCCTGAAATTACATCGGGATCTAGAAATCCCCTTTTTAATCTTTCAAAAAATACCCTCAACTTTATTTCTAACTCATAAAAATTAATCTTCTCCTTTCTATGAGAGGATTTATGAATAAGCAGAGATATTTATTTATGCGTAACTACCAGACATTAAACTTCGCTCTGGATTTCAACAGTTTTTCTTGTGTCTTTTGTTTTCACAATAATCATTGAGCCCTTTGCTGGCCAAAGGCTCTGATATCCTTAAGGAGAAATGTTTTCCTGTGGTTTTTAATAAAGGGCAGAGCAAATCTTGGTTTATGAAGATTGAGAAGTAGATTCACCCTATTTAAAGTTAATCCCAACTTCCTGCCTAACTCCCTTTCAAAGGGATTTAGTTGTAAATCTTAATTTTTTTAGAAAACATAAATGGAGAACTCAGATAAACAGTAACTATAAAAATTTTTAAATCACAAATTGAGAGAGAACTTCTATAATAATAAATTTATTGATATAATGTTAGCATTCCACCTAATCTGATATAAATTGTAGCAATTAGTGAATAGAAATCATGGCCAGTGGAAAATCATTTTTGTGATAATGCATATGCTTAATATATAGAAATATCTTTCTTAATGGTAATAGGTAACATTTGCTGACTGTTTACCATTATCAAGTACTATTCTTAATGTTTTACATTTGGTCTTCACAATAATCCCACATATTAGATATTATTACAAATTCTATTTCAGAGGAAGCTGAAACCCAAATAAGTCCAAGTAAGTTACCCATTGTATAACTAGAAGTGATAGAGCTGAGATTTTTAATTCCAGACAATCTGAGACCAGAGCCCTTGCTTTTAACCAATATGTTAAACAGCCTCAAAATAACACTAAAATCCTTAAGTCATACATTTGGAAACATTAAATGCATCATCAAAGGCAAGTGGATTGTTTGAGGAAAATTTTCAAAACTGAAGAAAAGCTGAAAGAGATTTTATTTTTCCCAGGAGAAAGAAAGACTTTAAAAGATAGGAAAGATAATGCTGTTATTTCTTCTTAAAAGGTATATGATCAATTATCACCAATACCACCAATAGATAATGAGGACTGGAACTCTTTATCTCTAAAGGATGACCTGAAACACTATGGAAAAGGAAGATGCATTACAACACACTATCAAAACATCGTTTTCAGATACACTGAGTCCATCTTCTCATGGACACAAAGACATTGTTACCATCATACTGCCCATATAGTGCTACCTCCTCAACTAATTTCCTTGCTGTTTCAGGGACCCTGGTGGTGGCTCCTCCTAGATTGTTCCTAAGCCCTACATCCCCTGGCACAGCTTCCTTGGAAGAGTTGTCCAGCATCTTTGACACCCAATGACTTCATTGATCATGCTTCTAAGGCATTCTTGTAGTCAGTCATCTCATTGCTGGGATGCCACAATTAGTGTGAGGAAACAATTACCAGAATCAGATCATCAATTCTATATTTAGGTTTTGATTCCAAGGAGATATGATGACGATAGCGCTGTTTGCTAAGAAAATCCTACAGAATTTGGAACTGAAATAGTGAATTCTTTGGGATTCAGGTGGAATAGAATTTCTCTCCTGACTCCATGTGCGTTTGTCACAACGAAAGTGCTGGAGAAGGGAACTACTGTAGAAAAGCCATGCAGCACCATCAAAGGTCACCAGTGGTTGCAAAAAGCCATCTATGCAACTGTGACCTTTGGAAATACCAGCTCACGGCTTTTTGTTTGCCTTGATCTGATGTGGTCTCACCTACCTCCTTTATTTTCAGTTGTGATCCGGATTAGATGACAATTCCAGTAATTGGTTTAGACCTATACAGCTATGTAGCTAGCTGGCATTTTTTCAATGTATCAAGAAGTCTGTATGTCTCTCTTCCTACACACCTGCTAGGTCTCAACTTAGCTATCTGCTATAGCTTGTGTATTAAAAGAATGCCTGATTGGTCTAGGACTGCCTTACTCCTTATCTGCTACCTGTAAGGCCCACACAGAAACTGCCCCTGTGTTATGTAGTCCCTTTTCCCTCTCAGGTCTTCAAACAGCTACAATGCATCTCAGCCTTCAGCAGTTCAGTTTTATTCTTCCAGCAAATCTTCTAGAGCACAGCTCAGAGCAGTAGCCCTGCTTGAGCTATTTACTCTTCAGTGACAAGGACCTTCTCTTCCTCTTCACTGTCATGATGCATCCTTATGGTTACTCTGTGGGTCTGCATATCACCTAAAATCTGAAACTGTTTCACTTCTAAAATCTTAACCCTCAACATGCCAATATTGGAATACATCTTCTTCTCCTTCCACATTCTTACTTTCATTTCATCTCCTTCTTGCACTTAACTAGATGCTTGTTTCTGTTTCCCCCACATTCACAGTATAAATTGCCAATCCTCTTTCAGCCTTGCTTCCCACCATGTGCCTCTTGGCTACATCTTATGTCTTTATACTACAATGATGCTCTCACCACTAATCCTGACTGTTTTCTCTCTGTGTGTCTGACTAACCTGTTTTTAAATCCTCTATGTTTGGGTAAAGCCAACTATTCCACCTCTTTGTTCCAAGACCCAGGCTACTTAGGACTGGTTTAGAACATCAGAAAGTGGTGACAATTGACGACCCACAAATTCCCAAACTCCAGCTCTGGACTGGCACTCCAATACTGCCTAGAACCCCTTCTGTAAGTGCAATCAGCTCTCTCTGCTTTGCCATCTAATAATTTTCTGCTTAGTACAAGAATAGTTTAAAAACTCTTGGATTTCTAAAACAAGGAATATCACAACCAATTCCTACTCAGACTGTCTAAATCTATAATCAACTACTCCGTGGTAAAACTGATTTTTTCTCCTACATTATCCATTATAATAAAAGGCAATAAAAGGTATTTAGTAACCTTTGTGAAACTTCTGGTATTAGCCTTCTCCTTTCCTCCATTCAAACAGTCACTAAGTATATGACTGCACTTCTTTATTATTGCTCCTCTCAGTCTCCTACCCTGCCAGATTTCTGGCCACCATTGCCTCTTACATGGTCCTAAGGGCACTGGCTATCCTCACACTGCTGTCTGATAAATATTCCTGCAATGCAAACCAGGCTCAATTATAGGACTGTGCATAATTATACATAGTACAATCCTACTGCCCTTTTCCTTTACATAAGATTAAATCTAGACTATCATACAAACCTCCCCCAATTCTCCAGTCATTTCTCATCTTGAACACTTCAAGTAGCCTGATATCCTCACCACTGCCAAAGGCAAAGTGCTATTCTGTGCACTTCTTTCTTTATTGAAAACACAACCTTGAGTTGTTGTTATTATGCAGCTTTTTTCTCTATATCCAAAGTGGATGTGTTAAAGTCTTCTAAAATTCTCTATAAGTCACACATTATATGTTTACACTTGCCAGAGAATGTATATGTATATGGATATTTCTTGGGATAATTGAATTTAGCTATTGCTGTGAAGAAACCTGCTTGATATCATCTGCAAAAGAATATATTGCAATTGTAAGTAATGAATAAAATGTGTGGCGAAATCAGTGCAACAACCTAGTGTTTTGAATCGTATTAAAATATTTAACACTTATCCTGTGCCAACAAGAGCTCAAAATGCTTTAAATATATTAACTACTGTTAATCAGCTTAACAATTGTGCGATTTCTACCATTTTATTTTCACAGATGAAGAAACAGCTATATAGAGAGATAAAGAAGCTTGCTCAAGCATACACAACTAGAAAGCAAAAGAGTTGGAGTTTGAACTTCGATAGTCTAACTCTAGGTTCTTTCGCTGTGTTTAATCAGTCAGCCACACTGCCTCTTCAGAAGCACGCATAATGTATGCTCTAAAAAGTAATGTCAATGTATTAGGTGTCAAACGGTAAATAAAATTTCTCAGAATACTCCTCTCTGCCATATCAATAGTAGATTTAATACAACTACCGACAAATCAAGCCAAGAAACTCAGCCCTGGAGGTTAGACCAAGCTGGTGGCCAGCCAAGAAATAGACAAAGGAATGTTCAGGGGCTGAGTTTAGGGAGGTTGGAGTGTGTGTTCACAGGGGCAGAGGGAGTAAGGGGTGATGTGCGGTCAAGGTTTACAGGTTAGGGCATGGATCATAGAGGTCGTACCAGGGAAGGGAGTACAGGAAAGAATCCCATCCAAGTAAGAAATCATCAGATGCACGCTTCCGTTTTTAAGCTGCCAAAATTAAGAAGGTGGGCGTGAATTTGCACAGGACTGTGGAAAACAGAAGTTTCTGGGTCTGGCTTGGGATTTTACACAGCTGCATTATGGGGGTATCACTATTTGATTTCTAAGCAAAGAATCTCTTGGTTTGAGAAGCTTTCTTCAACAGAGAGACTGCTCATATGCCCAGAGTAGGGCAAGGATAAATGGGAGAGAGACGGCAGAGAAGTTATCTCTAACAAAGCGTCCCAGGTATTCTATTGTAAGTCTAGAGGTGAAAATAGAAAGCTCTGCTCCTTAAAAGCTGTGAGAACTTAAGAAATTTCATAACCATTTGTAAGCTAGGGTTATGAAGAGGGTCTGTTTTATATGGATCAATTAAGTGATAAACATCTTTTGAAGTATAAGTTGAACACAGCTTTTTTTAGGAATTTGTAAACTTAATTTTGATAAGCAAAACCCATATAAATATTCATATTCCTCTCCTCACATTTTATAAGAATTCAAGCTAGAAAACTTAACTATGTTGATAGGCTTAGAGAAAAATTAGGTGTCAGAATTCTCTCCATCTATTTGTTAAAATGAATCTTAACAGTTTATTTCTTAATAAGTGGAATACGTTAATTAATTGAGCGAAAGCTATTACTTAATGAGGTAGAAGGGTAAATTAACGGAAATGCGACTGGCATTCTTCGGTATAAGAAAGATACTGTTAGCCTGGGAATCACATGGATATTCTGTGGATTCACAGACCATTAGATAGTATGCCCTCAGTATGGCTTTATGTGCAGCTTGTTCTAAAATCTCGAGTTAGCAAGTTTCTGTATTCCTAAAAGGTAATAATGAGAACCAGAGTACCTGGGGAAGTCGCCACACAGCAATAAATATTGGGTCTCCAGAGCCAAGTCTTAACATTGTTTTCTTAATAGCTTCAATTATTTATAAACATGTGTTTGAACAATTCTTAAATCCAGTAGCTAAACTGAGTTGCATATAGGCCTAGAGGGGTCTAGGCTAGAGCCGTTCTGTGGAAAATCTGTTAAGTCAGGGAGCAGAAATAATTCTGCTTAATCTTTGATTGCCAACCATTGTGGGAGATGGTAAGAATAATGGGAGACTTTACATAAAGGCAACTGCTTATAATTGAGGCATTGTCAGCTGATCGAAAACATTTGTTTCCACCGAGATACTCCTAATGAGTGCTACTGTTGAAGGCAATGCATTAATATTTATGTGATTATCATTTTATAATACCTAAGAAGGGATCAAGAGGGTAATGAAATAATCATGTTACCAGGCAAGCAATAGGCTCACTGCCTGATGAGCATAGAAATCAATACCATGGCACCAGCTTTTGAGAAAAGAAAAGCTTTATTGCAAGTTGATTGGCAAGGAGACAAGAGGCAACACAAATGTGTCTCCCTGAGCTGGGGGCTGGGGAAAATTTATAGGCAGAGGGTAATGATCTGATTGGATCTTGCAATGAGAAATGCTGTGAGGCATGATCGGACTGGATCGTTCCATGAAGTGATGCCAGGGCTTGATCTGATTGGATCATATATCATGACATGAGGTGTCCACTTATTAATTCAGTCCCCCGTTTCTTGGTCTGAGCACTTAGGTTCCACCCATCCTTGCAGGCTTAGTTAATCTGGACATGTTCAGATTGCATAACTTGCAACCTAGGGAATCCGTGGCAACTGAAAACTCACCATTTTATTACACAAAGTTGAGTCAGATTAGGCTGGTTCTGTGGTTATAATAATCTACCACAGAGTTTTTTGAAGATTTAACTTTGAATATCCAGTATCAGAACCAGCTGGAAAACTTGAGAATCATTGCAGAATGTACAAAATCTTTGCTAGGGTAGCCCGGTAATATTCATGTTCGATTCTTTCTGGGCCTCTGCCAATGCTTTCTGAGAATATTCTTCAGAATCATCCACTTTAAATAGCTACCCATAAATGTGATCTTTGGTGACAGATCGCCTTCACTCCCCCAGTACTTCCTACAGTTGTGAGTACCTTTGCTTCACTGTATTATATCTCTTCCTACTCAAAATACAGAGAATGCCTTCTGCTTTCCAGACTGAATCCAAACTGATATGCTCAGGTGATAGAGAAAGACATTGAAATTAAAAAAATATGACTTCTGTTTTATTATTGCTAGTAATGAAGCCACCATTTACTCTTTTATGATAGGAGATCTCCCACCAAAGTGTACCAATATGTGAATCAGTCAAGATAAATCATTACAGTGTGTAGAAAAACTATTAGAACATCTATCTAAAGATAGTCTCAATTTTATTAAGTTCTAAAACATAAATGAATGTCAATATTTATATGTGTAAGCTGTTAAAAATTACAACAAACACTCTAATGCTCATCAACAACCCTGGTAACTAAAACATCAGCAATATTTCTGAATTTCTCCTCAAATTCATATTCTCTTTTCTGCTGTTTGTCTCTTTCCCAAATTACATGTTGGTAATACAACTGAAATTTTTGGTTTTCATTTCTTTACTCCTTTTGCCACTTGCTTTTATATTAACTAACACAAGGATTTTCAGATTTAATTTATGTAACTTCTTTAGTAGCTACAGTTCACCCTTTTTTACCCCAGAAAAGTTTTGTATTGTGAGAATGTAACACAATATGTTAATTTATTTTTCTCCCTATAATTATTATGATTCTTTTTTGATACTTTACTTCATTCATTTGTCTCATTTGTTTTGCCAGTATACACAGTGCCACTGTTGTAAGCATTCAATATTCGTTATGTAACTACTGGCAAACATAGGTTAATGTTTCTATAGAATATTCTCTCAGATTTCTGGCTTGTTGGGTCTTCACATTCTCAGCTTCATTAGATAATGCCAAATTGCTTTTAAAAATATTCCCAGTAGTGCAGAGTCTATCTGGTTTGTATGAGTTCCCGTTATTCTACATCGTTGCCAAAACTTCATGTTTTGGGACTTGTTAATTTTTGCCAATCTGGTGGGTGTAAAATGGTATCTCACTGTGGCTTTAATTGGAATTTCCCTGATTACAAAAGAGGTTAAACTCCTTTTATAGAATTAAGAGCTATTCATCAAAATGTCCATTTGTGCATATTGCCAATTAGTATGTTGAGTTATTTATCTTTTTCTTACTAATTTGTGGGAGGTTTTCATGTGTTCTGGAGAGTAATCCTTTGTTAATTACATATTTGTTGAACCAGTATGCATTGTATCTCTTTGCATTTTTTATATTTATTGCTACACAGAAATTATTAATTTTTCCTCATCTATTTTTTGATCATTTTAAAATTAACCCTTTGATAGCACAAAGACATAACATTTTCTCCTGATTTCATTTAAAAATGTTTCATAACTTTGCATTTTTTTTTGTATAGACCTTGAATTCCCATTATAAATGTCAAAATTGGCAGGGAATGTAAAATGAGCAGGAAAGCTCTTAAAGTACCTAAAATAGTAAACAAATTATGATAATAAATATGAATCCTGCATTTAAACTTTTCATGTTATTGTTTGTTTTGAGTTTATTAGGAGAATACATTCACAATGAAATTACAAATAATTTTACTTTGAGGTAAATAATTTACTAATATGGTAATTTTATTGGAATATAGAACACTTGCAGGTCACTGGCATATTTGAAAATACACATTGTGAATTGTACAGTAATGGAACCTAGTCCTTTGAAACTGAGTGAATGCACTATAGCTTTGGTGTAAAACTAATGAGACCTGGTAAAAGGCACAGCTTTTATATCAGTTGTATAGTAACTCTTAGGAAATACTTTTAAAGCATTCAGACAGAGGCAACAGAAAATCTAGGTTTATTTATCCTGTTTGTTTTCATGTATTATAATATTTGATCTTCTTACCTGCTGAATTTCACCTGGTTTGTTCAATTACTAGTATATAAACTTTTATTGAACTTTCAGAAATGTAGTTTATAAAACATTCTTGTGAAAATGTTTACTCTTTATCTTAAAAAATTAAAAATCTAAAGTTTGACCACACTTGTGTCCAAATTTCTTGAGATTCAAAACGTTTTGATGAGTGTTCGAATATGCATATACAAGTAAGTCCTAAATTACGGCAGTTTAGGATCTTTTCCCGCATATAAACATTCTATAAAATAAAATGATGGGCCGGGCGCGGTGGCTCAAGCCTGTAATCCCAGCACTGTGGGAGGCCGAGACGGGCGGATCACGAGGTCAGGAGATCGAGACCATCCTGGCTAACACGGTGAAACCCCGTCTCTACTAAAAAATACACAAAACTAGCCGGGCGACGTGGCGGGCGCCAGCTACTTGGGAGGCTGAGGCAGGAGAATGGCATGAACCCGGGAGGCGGAGCTTGCAGTGAGCTGAGATCCGGCCACTGCACTCCAGCCTGGGCGGCAGAGCGAGACTCCGTCAAAAATAAAATAAAATAAAATAAAATAAAATAAAATGTTGGTAAACTACTATTATTTCACTTTTTATGAACAAAATGAAAGAGAAAATTTCAGATCTCTCTACACTCCATTCTGGACTTTGATGTGCACAGAAAAGCATCAGGAGTTAGCTTAAGAGGAAGAATAAAGTAAATATCTAACTCCCTTTAAAGTGTGATATTTTTGTGGCAGGTATCTGGGTTTGTTTTTATAGTCTTTTAAAATTACTTTTGTGCCAGCTATCATAAAATATAACATTTATATTTTGGAAAATATTGGGATGTAATTCTAAACTTTATTACTTTAATATTTATCTGAATGAATTTAGAAAGCATTCTAACTTCTTTCAGCCACAATTAGTTTCTCAACTCCTATAGATCACACAGTTATGTGAAAAGCAAGTGAAACAGTATTTTGTAAACCTTAAGATTTTTACAGTCCTGTAATATATGATGTGGAAATGAGACAAAACAATGTTATTATTTAGAAGTCCCAGAGGAAACTTTTAGTGAGTTCATTAAATTTATGTTAAATCTATTTTGAAGCTAAATATTATTTATTTTTTGAACTACATATCATAAAATTAGAACAGTTTCCCAACAGAAGTTATAGATGAAATTATGAATTTAGCACTAGTTAGTTAAGAATGTAATCGTGTTTAATATTGCAGGCTTTCAGCCAGGATTATACCTCATACATTGCTTGAATATTTTCCTTAAAGAATTGAATACTTTGGAATGGAATTTTACATTCACGCTGTATGCCAGCCCTCAAGCCTCAACTAAGCTCAACTTGAAAAATAATGCTGTACACATCAACAAGCAGAAACTTTCTCACATTAATTAGGAGATTCTGATTGGATCCCAGCAATCAACTCATATGGCGCCATATCATCTGCATTATTTGTAGAGTGGGCCATGATATTTATTACTGTTGGCCTGGCAGCTGTGTCTTCTAAATTTTGAGGTGGTTACAAATGGAAATGGGCCACATACCCCAAACTTACTTTCTTTCATTACTTCATTTTTTCTGGCACTTGTAGTTGCATTTATGGAATTCATATATTTCATAATACTGTCTCCTTAAGCAAGGATTAGCAGCAGCATCAACAATAAATATAACTGAAAAGAAACCCAGGATTCTCTCCAGAATGATAGAATGTTCATCGGTAGTGATTATGTCCAATTCAAATGATAGATTTGTTCGCCTCTTCTTTTGCTTAGATTTGTTTAGCTCAAAAATAGTTTCAAAGATAACCAAATTAGCTGGATCAGTATATTCAGAAATAGTGATTACCTAAATAACAACTGAAAGTTGTATACTAATTTTGATGATTTCATATCAATATTAGTTACTTTAAGATTATAAAAAAGCAAAGGAAATGTAAATATACATGTTAATTTTCAGTCTTTTTGTCATTTGGTAAAGGAATTAATTTTCTTTTGATGTGGTTAAAGATAATGTCAGCCAAAACTAAATCTATAGATTTTATCACATTGAAAAATATTTAGATGTAAATATGAAAAGAAAATAGTATGAAGAGAGAAATATTGCCCTTCAGAGCTTGAAGGAAAGACTTCCTACCACGAAGTCTGTTTATATTAAAATAACTTTTGTCTTTTATCTGTTTCTCTATGTATTTATTAGAATCTCTCCCACATAGAGGCGGAGGTTGCAATGAGCTGAGATCCGGCCACTGCACTCCAGCCTGGGCGACGGAGCGAGACTCCGTCTCAAAAAAAAAAAAAAAAGAATCTCTCCCACATAAAACATGTCTACTGAAAGAGATTGTTTGCAAATTAGTGCCTAAAATGTACTTCCTTGTCCATATGCTTTTGGATAATTGCCCAATTCTGCACTGACTTTTTCATTGTCATGTGACATTCTCTTTTTAATGAGACAATAATAAATGAAAAGGGCTTGTGTACAGGGCCTACCCTCTTTTGCTACTGCGAACATGTCCCAGACCATGTGAAGAAGCCCAGGCAAGACTCTGGGAGGGTGGGAGGACACTCAGAGAGAGGGCCCACCTGTCCCCACATTTCCTCTTAGCCATTCCACCAGTTGGATATAAACATAAGTTACATGAGCCCAGACCAGGACCATTACCCAGCTGAACTACAGAATCAAAGACAAATACGTGATGATGGTTTTTGCCACTAAGCATTGGAGTTTTTTTCTAATAAGACAAAATGCATTTATCATTATTATATTTTCAATAAAACAGAAATTATAAAAGAAAGCAATTTGTGGCCAGTTTATTAATCTGATCTTTATTCTTACTTTAATGTGTATATCCAAGAACTGAGATTTGACAAATTCTATATTTGCACATTTATACACTATTAGAACATGCAGTCGTATACAAAACTTTTTTATAGAATGACTTGAACACAACTAGCTAAATTAAATTTTTTAAATCGCTCATGTATAATTCTGAATTTAAAGTTTTAAAATTAATTTTTAAAAGTCATCTTAATACATTTTATGTACTGAAATTCTGTTTATGTTACTATGAAATGGAATCTTTGCTTAGAGCTTTTATCTTTGGATAATCTGTTGTATGTAGCACTGTACCCAAGACAGAATTTGCATGTGATTTTGAATGCCCTATAGTGATGCAAGATTTTTCCAGACTTCTTTGTCAGACTTGCAATGGGGGTGCCTCATTTACTTGGCCCACCGTGCTCAACCATTTGTGGGAGGGAGCACATGAGTGAGCCAGTATGGGATCCAGGGGACTGCTTTGGGCACTGGCAGAAGCAAGCTCCATATGAGCCCTGCAGCAGCACCCAGGTGGGGGTGCCTGTGACCCCTGAAGCCCAGACATGTTACAATGCTCTCCTAGCTCCACTTTCCATGGACAGTGGTGTGTTATCAGCTTGGTGGGCCCCTTGCCTCATCGCATGGGGGGCTGCCCTCCATCAGCAAGGGTAAAGGGCTAGTGTGACAGCCTTTGCGGGGGTACCTGCCTTGGGTGGGCCCAAGCTCTTATCCAGAGTCCAAGAAAAATGAGGTCACACAGACACTTGAAGGATAGTGGAGGTGGAGAATATTATTTAGCGATGGAAATGTCTCCCATCAGAGCTGGACAGGGGATGGGATGGGCAGGTAATCTTCCCCTGAAGTCAAGCCGTCTCTCCTCCAAAATCTAGCCATCCCTCTGAAGTCAAGTTGCCTCTCTACAGTAAAGCCACTTTTCTCTCTTCTACTGACTGAGCCTGGGGTCTTTATAGGCACAGGATGTGGGCCAGGGTGAGTCATAGGTAGTTTTGGAAAAGGCAACATTCTCTTGGTAAAAATACATTATTCAGAAAGAACCAATCAGGAGAGCGTGGGAAAGCAGGGATAGAAGTTCTTACTTTGGGCCGCAGGTTTCAGGCTTTTCAGTTCAAAGGTGGGGTTTCACTGGGGATCCTGCCCTGTCTGCCAAGAATTTCTGTGCCTTCTGCCTCTATCAATAGGAAAACATATTCATGAAGTGCAAGAGCTGTGGCCAAGTCTCATGGATATTCTCAAATGTATTCTCCTGAAGGAAAAAAATGATGCAAGGGGAAACAACATGAAACAGCTTTTATAGAAATTAATATATACTCCAAGCCAACAGAAGGATTACAGATCACGCCTTCAACTACAAAAAGTGTAAGAAGCAGCATCTGGGAGAACAGTGGGCAGAGTAAATGCTGTGGAATTACAAAAGAAATGTCTGTAAGACAACCCTGTAGGTAATAAGATAGGTTCTATATAGTAGTATTTGTTTGTCCTTAAGCTCCACTCGCCTATGTCTTTAAAATTTGTGTATTTGTTTTATATCAATTTATTTGGTTCAAGTCCATATCAACATGGATTCTAAAAACTGGCTTCACAGCTATTTCTGCTAACTTCCTGTAAAGCCTGATTTTTACCTAGAAAACAAATAGAATAAACTTAAGTTTCTCTCCCCTGGTCTTCTCGTATCAATGGCATAGCACTATGTTCAATGTTGTCATAGGGACCACCTCTCCCACTCTCACAGTGACCTCTGTTGCAAAAGGAAACGATTATTGTTCCGAATCCCTAAAAATACAACAGAGACAGGGCTGTGCTTTCTAAGAAGTTTTGATAAAACCAAGAAAAAATTGAAATTAAAAGAAAAAGTAGCTTATCACTATTATTATGCACTCTTAAAATTCAGAGTTCTAGGGTGCACCTATTCATCCCTGATCAGAACCTGGTAGTTTTCATTGCAGTAGTGGCCAGCTCAGCCTGACCAACAGGAATGCATTCCGGAAACTCCCTGCTCTTCTTTAATGATAAAAGATTTTATTATCTGTCCCAGTTCAAGTCCCATCCCATTTTCTTCTCAAGATATACATAATTCATGGTTAACAATAAAACAATTCCCTTGGAGAATCTCTCCCAACAGAAAATTGGCTGTATCCAAGGTACAGTAAACAAACATAGTAGTTGAAAGTACATTATGCCAAGTTTGTGTTTATTATCTTAGTGACTCTATAGGTATCTCACCCTCAGTTGGCCTCGATTTTTGATAACCAGAGTGGGGCATCTCCTTTACATGCTATTTCTCCTAAAGTTAAATAAAAGTAAAATTAGATGTAAAAGTCCTTGTTGCTATGATCTGGTTTTATTCTACTTTCTACTTTGAGTAGATGCAGAGACCGAGACAAAGAAACAAATAGGACTAAAATATATTGCTAAAATCCATTTTGGTGCTTATAGTACTTTAAATCTCCATTTGGGAACTCTTTTTTCAAAATTTTTTAAAACAATTCTATTATTTTAAACAATGATTTAAAGTTGATCAAATTATGGTTTATGTTCAATAATAGTTTATAATCAAGTTATTTCACTCAACTTTTATTGGTGAACAGAATACTTAACATCGTCTTATAAAACCTCTATGTGGGTTCCTCTTTTACTATGTTCTACCTTATATGTGCATGATATCAAGCAACTCTTCTCTCAGAATAAAGGTGTACACTCCTCCAAAGACAAACGTTGATACCCTGAAGGCAGAAACAAATTTACCACCCTCCTAATGGTGGTTTTCTAGCCACAAATCCTGCTACAAGTTACCCATAGGAACTTCAAGCAACTCATAGCAATATCCAAGTTGCCAGTAGTTTATCAGAAGGCACAGTACTGTGAGTCGTTCTTCTGGAATGCTAAGACAGAAATGAGAAGAATTTAGTAAAAATGAACTGAGATATTGGAACCCTTCAGGAGAAACAAACAATGGACTTGAGACATCAGGAGCTCTTTTGAAAGATGGTCTGCCAAAGTTATCAAAAATCAACTTAACTTCAGGAAAGCCATGCAAAAAGGAGAGTTGGCTCTTAAAATGCCCATGTTAAGTAGCTGCTGGACGAGATAAGTGAATAAGAAATAACTCATTGGCTTACTACCTAGAGGATCCCGTCCTGCCCTATAGGGATATGATCTTTGAAGGAACGCATTGTGTTAAATTGTCATGCTTACTGATGAGCTCAAAACTGTCTAATAATCTTCTGAGTAGACTGATACCAAGTGTATCTCATGATAGTATTTTGACTCTGAATACCTAGGTGAACTTAAGAAGGCCTTTGGTAATCACTGCAGGCGTCCTCAGATTACAGATGGTATGTAAAGGAATAGGGCTAGGTAATAATTTTAAGGAGGGCCAACAGGTAAGAGAAGGGGACATAGGACTGTACTTTGAGGCACTTTAGAAGTTAGAGGTCAAGGAGAAAAGGGGGAATCAGGAGGAAACTGAATAAGAAACACCTACTGATGTGGAAATATAATCGAAAGAATGTGGTATACTGAAAACCAAAGGAAAGGGGTATTTTAAAAAGATAGGAGAAATCGCCTGTGTCAAATGTCATCTAATACTGTAAAATAGAATATTGCCAGAAAGAGTGTGGTGTAAGGGGGTAGTTACTTTTGGCTGATCTCTGTTCTGATTGGCTAATACCCATGCCACACCCCAAAAGGTAACATTAGTTCAACTTTTCTGGAATTTGGGCGAGAAGTGCACAGGGGAGTTAGAGTTGGTTGTAAGCGTACTGTACCTTGTCCCAAAGATGTCGTGTTGGCAACATCTTCAGTGGCAAGAGTATGTGGAGACAGTGGAAGAATGACTAGGAAGGGAAAGAAAAAAGAAATAGGGCAAGGGACAGTTTAGCTTGTACATACATCAATATTTCATTCCTTTATAAGAAATTACCAAAGGAAATGAAATAGAAGTTTTCCTCCATTTTTGCTATTCCTAAATACTAAGAATTAAATTCCTGTTAAAACTAAACTATATCAAAAGAGAAATACATAGAGAATAATAAATATTTGAGGAGCTCATTGATATTGACACCTATTAATCATCCTAAATATCTAAGGACAATACACAATTGTGTTTTTATGACTGATTAAATTTCAAGGTGATTACTTCAGAATAGATTGTGTGCTGTTGTATTTTTAAAAAATTATATGCTGCATTTGGTGCACAGTCATTTCCCATTCTTCATATGGCACATCACACTTTCTTTAATGACACATGTGGGCTGGGAAATGTCTCAATGAATGGAAGGTGTAATTCCAGTCATTTAATACACCCTGCTGCCAGTCAGTGCATGTTGCTTTTTGCCATTCACTTAAAAATTCCCTTTTGTTTTATCAACAACTTCACCTCCGCTAAAAACAGGTTGTCAAGAATGACTACACCTGGCATTTTATTCATAAGGAAATTTCACATTACATCCATAGTACTTGGAAAGAGAATGTGGAAAGTTGACATTCTCTCAAATCCTTGTGCTTTACTTCACTTTTTTACATGAAAAATACTATTAACAAGTATTTATGTGATTGGCACCAGCAGTCGGATGTAAGATGTTATGCATTCAGCACATCTCAGCTGTGTAGCTATTGATCAAAATACTCTCCTTCCCCCCTGAAAAAAGCAGGGGTCACAATTTGGTTATGTGGTAGCTATCTTCATGACCAAGCCAATTCATGGTGACAGACTATTCTATTCCATTAATTTCTAACCCAACATGAGGCTGTGGGTGATAGAAATCAGATTACATTTTTAGATATATAATAAAACCCATTTTTTAGAGGCAATTCACTCATAATTAGTATTATCTAGATAAGAGCTAGGATGAGAATTTATTTCTACAAATTTTTTTTTTTTTAGTTAGCTGGGCATGGTGGTGCTCATCTGTAATCTGAGCTACTCTGAAAGTTGAGGCAAGAGAATCCTTTCAACCCAGAGGGTTGAGAATCCAGTAAGCCATGACTGATTATATCACACCTGGGCAACAGAGTGAGACTGAGACCCTGTCTAAAAAAAAAAAAAAAAAGACTACCCAATTAATGGTCCAAGTAAAATTTCATGGGTGAGATATCTGTATTTATTCTATCCACACATGGTAGAAAATCCATTTGTTCAAGTAAAAATTTTAGTTGTGACCAAATGCAAGATGCTTAAGTCTTCCAGCAATTATCGACTGTAATGTGATCTTAAGGATGAGATGTATTTATTTATTTATTTATTTGTTTATTTATTTAATTTTTCAGACAGAGTCTCACTCTGTTGCCCAGGCTGGAGTGCAATGGCACAATCTCAGCTCACTACAACTTCTGCCTCCCAGGCTCAAGCAATTCTCAGGTCTCAGCCTCCCGAGTAGCTGGGATTACAGGCATGCTCCACCAGTACCTGACTCTAATTTTTGCATTTTTAGTAAAGATGGGATTTCATCATGCTGGTCAGGCTGGTCTCGAACTCCTGACCTCAAATGATCCACCCGCCTCGGCATCCCAAAGTGCTAGGATTACAGACATGAGCCACTGCACCTGGCCAAGAATAAAATTTAAAGAGCAAATCCAAACCAAACAGTGGGATTATATGGGTTATCATGAGTAATATTTCTTTCTAGGAAGAAATCAGTAGCAAAACAGATTCTTTGTAATTTAATATAGTTATTCAGATAACTTTATCACACACTTGTGAATCACTGAGAAGCAATAGGAATTGGCTGAAGATTCTAGACTTGGAAGTAGGAAGTTTGGCTTCAGTCCTGAAGATTTTCTGGATTACTTTTTAACCTTGATAAAGTACTCTTAACATTTCAAGCCTTTTTGTAAAGAGAGGAGTAGTTTTCATGATCATTAACCTTTTGGATTGTGAAAACATCTGAGTCTAGGATGAAAGCTGATGACCCATTTACCCAGAAAAACACAGGAAAGAACAAACCCAAGGTGTAAGGAGACTCAAGCCAACCAGAAACAACACTGCCAGTTATTTTTTCTGTGCATATACATTTATTTGTATATGTTCTACAAAATATATTTTATATGCATAGTTTTGTACCTTTCTATATGTTCCATTTACAGTTCTGTAACTTTTTTTCTTTCATAATGCATGGATATTGAAATTTGTTGATTTACTTTTCTGCCTCAAATGAGAGGCTCATATAATTTTCCTTTGTTAGCTTGTTGATAAGGTAGATTATACTGATTGGTTTTCAAAAGTTGAACTAGCCTTCCATACCTGAAATTAATCATATTTGATTTTGATGCATAATTATTTTTATACATTTGTTGGATTTAGTTGTATAGTATGTTATTGAGAATTTTGGCCTCTACATTCATGAAAAGTATTAATCAGTATGTTTCTTTGCTTACAATTATCTATTGGTTTTTTGGTATTAGGTTAATTGTGGTTTCATAGAATAAATAGGAAATGTTATTCCTCCTATTTTCTGGAAAAGATTGTAGAAAATTGGTATCATTACATTGTAACATGTTTGATAGAATTAATCAGTGAACCAACTGGCCTGGTGCTTTCCTTTTTGAAAACTTATATTTAACTCATTTTATATTTATAGGACAATTTAGAGTATTTATTTCTCTTTGTGGCAATTTTTTGTCCTTCAAGGAATAGGTCCATTCCATCAAAGTTATGAAATTGGTAGGTGAACAATTATCAATAATATTGCTTTATTTTTGTACTACTATCCATGGATCAGTAGTGATGACCACGCCCTCATTTCTGATATTGGTAAGTTGTATCTTTCCTTTTTTCTTGGTTAGCCTAGCTAGATATTTACAAATCTTCTTGATCTTTTCCATGAATCAGATTTTGTTTCATTAATTTTCTCTATTGTTATCTTGTTTCAGGCTTATGTCTTTCTTCTGTAATTCTTATTATGTCATGTATTTTCTTGCATCAGGGTTAGTCTTTTCCTCTTTTACAGTTTTAAAAGTTTAAACATAGGTTATTTATTTTAGATCTTTCTTCTTTTTTAACATATTTATTTCATGCCAGAAATTTTCCTATAACCATCACTTTCATTATATTTTATAAATTTTGATGTTATACTTCTACTTTTGTTTAGTTTTAACAATTTTTTATTTCTTTTGAGATCTTTTTATGGCTCAAGAGTTATTTAGCGGTTCTATTTTTTAACATCAAAATATTTGAGGATTTTCAGGTCTGTGATTGCTTCCTTGCTTAATTCCATGTCATCTGAGAACATATTTTGTATAATTTCTTATATTTTAAATTTCAGAAGGTGTGTTTTACTACCCTGCATATTGTGTATCTTGGTAAATGTTCCATGTGAAATTGAAAAGAATGTTTATTTTGATGTTGGGTAGAATATTCTTTAAATATCAATTGGGTCAACTTGTTGATAGTGTTACTCAGGTCAACTATATTTTTACTTGTTTTTTGCCTACTTAATCCTATTAATTATAACATGTGGTTTTGAATTCTCCAAGTGTAATAATTGTTTTGCCTTTTTTACCTTTCAATTCTATCAGCATTGTCTCATGCATGTTGACACTCTTATTAGAGGTATACATATTTAAGATAGTTGTTTTTCTGAAAAATGGACATTTTTTCAATTATATAATGTCTCTCCTTATTGCTGATAGTTTTTCCTGTTCTGAAGTCAGCTGTCCGATATACATCTGTCTACTGCAGCTTTCTACTGATTATTGCTAACACAGGATATCTTTGTTTATACTTTATTTTAATCTAGCTAAATGTTTGTTTTTAAAATGAGATTTCTCACTAAAAACATATAGTTTGTTGGGTCTTGAGTTGTTATTTTAATCCACTCTCACAATCTCTGTTGTTTAATTGGTGCATTTATTCATATTTAAGGTGCTTATTGATATAGAAGGATTAACAGATAACATGTTTGTATGCTAACATATTTAAATTGTTTTCTATTCCATTGTATTTGCTCTTCGTTTCTCTTTTCCTTGTTTATCTGCCTTCTCTACTTTTAATTGAATATTTTCTATAATTCAATTCTTCTGATTTTTTATTCTTAGTATATCAATTATACTTCATTGTTTAATAATTGCATATTTTTCAAGAACCTATGATATTTATTTTTAACATTACACATAACTACACTTCATGGAGATGTATCCTTTATGATATTTCTGTCATTTATTTAATTTTACTTGGCATAATCACACAAAACGTTGTTAGTATTATTGCTTAAAATACCTATCTTTTGGATCAATTAAAGTTAAGAAAAAATATAGTTTTTATTCTACTTTCATTTACCCTTCCAACACCTTTTTTTTATCTAGATCTAAGTTTCTGACATAAATTAACTTTTTTCTGCCTGAAGAACTTCTTCAAATGTTTTGTGAGGACAAGTCTGCTGAAAAGATTTCCTCCATTTTATTTTCCTAGAATAGCCTTTACTTATCCTCACTTTTGGAAAATAATTTTGCTAGATATATTTTTCTCTGTTTAGTTCTTTTCATGGTTTATGACAAAAAATGTGCTGTAATCTTTATCCTTATTTCTTCATATGTAAAGTGGATTTCTCTGCATCTCTTCTCCCTCTTTTTGTTTCTTTCAAGAGTTTCTCATTTTCTTTTGTTTTCTTCATTTGAATTAGAAATGTGCAGGAAGAATTTTTGTGGTTATTAATCTTGCTTAATATTCTTAAAGCTTCCGATAACTATTTTTGCGTCTATTATTAATTTTGGAAACTTGTCAGGCATTAATACTTCAAATAATTATTCTGGTATTCCTTGGTATTCCAGTTGTGTATGATATATCTTTTGATATTATTGTACTGTTTGGGGCTCTTCTTTTTCTGTTTTAATTCATTCTTTTCCATTTTCTATTTCTTTTTTTGTTTTGTTTTGTTTTGTTTTTTTTGAGACGGAGTCTCGCTCTGTTGCCCAGGCTGGAGTGCAGTGGCCGGATCTCAGCTCACTGCAAGCTCTGCCTCCCGGGTTCACGCCATTCTCCTGCCTCAGCCTCCCGAGTAGCTGGGACTACAGGCGCCCGCCACCTCGCCGGACTAGTTTTTTGTATTTTTTAGTAGAGACGGGGTTTCACAGTGTCAGCCAGGATGGTCTCGATCTTCTGACCTCGTGATCCGCCCGTCTCGGCCTCCCAAAGTGCTGGGATTACAGGCTTGAGCCACCGCGCCCGGCCTCCATTTTCTATTTCCTGTTTGCCTTTTAGTTTGGGAAGTTTTTTGTTGTTGTTTTGTTTTCTTGTGTTTTTTTGTACCTACCATCAAGTTTGACCTATTATCAATTAAAGAAATTTTTTATTCCCTGCTTTTATTTTTTATTAGTCTTTGGAGTTTCTCTCTCTCTCTCTCTCTTTCTCTCTCTACTTATGCATCTGTGCTTGTTGGTTGTCTACTTTTTCCATTAGAGTCTTAAGAAAATTGGCCGGGCCCGGTGGCTCAAGCCTGTAATCCCAGCACTTTGGGAGGCCGAGACGGGCGGATCACGAGGTCAGGAGATCGAGACCATCCTGGCGAACACAGTGAAACCCCGTCTCTACTGAAAATACAAAAAACTAGCTGGGCGAGGCAGAAGAATGGCGGGAACCCGGGAGGCGGAGCTTGCAGTGAGCTGAGATCCGGCCACTGCACTCCAGCCTGGGCAACAGAGCAAGACTCTGCCTAAAAAAAAAAAAAAAAAGAAAATTATGATAGTAATGTAAAAATCCCTGTCTGAAAACTGATAATGTCAATATCTGAATCTGAATCTAATGATTGTCTTGTCTATTTTCCCTCTTTATTGTGGTTTTAAAACAATATTTGTTAAGTTTTGCCTTTCAGTATGCCTTGTGTTTTTTTCTTGTTGTGATTATGGCTGTTATTAGGTTGAAAGCCATACATGCTGTATTGGATAATACTAAACGAGGTAAGTAGGCCTGTATTGTGAGGGTCGTGTTAATCTGACTAGAAGTTAGTTTGTGTTTATTATTTGTTATATGTATTAGTTCCAGTGACTTCAGATTCCCCCTTTTGACCTTGGACTTCTCTATATATCTCTCTCAGAGAGATTCTGTATTTTTTAATTATCTAAATAAACAGATTTTTAATAAATAGATTTAATAATTTAGATTAACAATTTAGATTTAATAAATAGATTTAATAAATAGATTATTTAAATAAACAGATTAAATAAACAGATCTTTAAAGCTTCCTGTAGTCATCCTTTTCTTCTAAGGATTTTGGTCAACCTTTTTATTCCCATCTAGTATTATTCCCCAGACATCTATATTGTTAAACAATTGCTGCTAATTGTTTTCAGCAATCACCCAGTGACAGGGATTTTCTTAATGGATGAACTCTATTGAATGAACTTTTTTTCCCCTATTTCTACTGAATGAGCTCTTTTAATATTGGAATGAGCTCTTGTCATCGCTAAGTGAAATAATCACAAGCCCTGTGAATAGACCTCTTCAGGGAGTTGCCAGGTCAAATAGTGACAATTATCTGATGATGGAGCTTTTTAACAAACTCCATTCCTACTATACCGACCCCGTAGCTGTTAAGTTGCAGTTCTTCACAACTACCATGATTTAAAAGCTATTGATTTTTAAGACAACAACAAAGCTGGTGAGTGGAGAATGGAAATAAAGCACATATTTTTAAAAAAGAAAAAAAAAAAAACAGAAAATTAATTATCCTTACCAAATTTTAACAATTTTACTTGAATAAATTTTCCTTAGCTAGTATTAGTTAAGAGTTCTAAAACAGTTGATTTTGGCCATTTTGGCCAATGTTCTCTCATTGTTTTGTAGAGGATTATATTTTGGAGTTTCTAACTCCACAATTCCAAAAATTTCACTCTGCGTTGTTCTATCAGTCAGTTCTCACATTGCTATAAAGGAATGCCTCAGACTGAGTACTTTATAAAGAAATGAGGTTCAATTGACTCACGGGTTCACAGGCTGTACAGGAAGCAAGGCTGGTGAGGCCTCAGGAAACCTACAATCATGACAGAAGGTGAAGGGTAAGCAGTCATGTCTTACATGGCCAGAGCAAGAGGAAGAGAGGCAGGGGGAGGTGCCACACACTTTTAAACAATCAAATCTCATAAGCACTCATTCACTATCATGAGAGCAGGAGTAGGGGGAAATCCACTCCCATGATTCAATCACCTCTCACTTGATTACACCTCCAACATTGGGGATTATAATTTGACATGAGATTTTACACAGCCTCCCAAAGAGCCATCTAAATAATGAGATACATATATGTACATACATATATCTCATCATTTTGAGCTGCGAACTTTTAATGGAGGCAATAGAAACACTAAATTTGAATAAAATACGTGTCATGCTCAAAGGACTTTGTCTCAAAACATCATGTTGTAAACATCACGTTATTTATGTAATTATGTATAAGAATTTTGGAATAGAAACAATATTATTTTTATAGCAGTAAGTACAATAGTTTGTGGCACGTTTCTGTTGCTTTAGCTTTTCGTAATTTCTTTTTGCGATTGTTTACAATATCCATTCCCTAAGACGCCCTTGAAAAACATATCTATACACTGAACAAATATTCCAGAAAATATAAACACATCGAGTTGTCACAGGGTGAAGCTCAAAATTGGGGTTCAGCCTGGAAGGCCATGTGGGTTTTTGGCACAGGAAGGAATTCAAGAGGAAGCCAACAATAAACTGAAATCAAGTTTATTATGAAAGTAAAGCAATAAAACGTTGGCTGTTCCATAGACCAAGCAGCCCCAAAGGCTGCTAGTTGGCTATTTTATGGTTATTTCTTGATTATATCCTAAACAACGAGAGGATTATTCAATGGTTTTCCAGGAAAGGGGCTAGGATTCTCAGAACTGAGGGTTCCTCCCCCTTTCAGGCCATACGGGATAACTTTTGAACACTGTCATGGCATTTGTAAACAGTCATGGTGCTGCTGGAAGTGCCTTTTAGCATGCTAATACATTGTCATTAGCGTATAAGAAGGAGTTAGGACAGTCATGGGTCACTTTTCTTGTCATCTTTGTTTTAGTGGGTTTTGGCTGGCTTCTTTAAAGCATCCTGTTTATCTGTGGGATCTTTGTGACCTGTAGCTTGCAAGACCAGCCCTGCCTGGAACTCCTATCTCAGAGTTATGAAAATGGCAAAATGTCCTTTAATAAGTGTATGTAATTACTAAAGCAATGCTATTAAGTACCAAGTGACTGCTTTTCAGCAAATGACCGTCACAGTATGTACACTGCAGAAATGTTCAAGTTTTAGCTCTTTAATATGTGCTTACTTTTAATTAAAGAAGAAGAAATAAGTCACTGATGTCAGACAGCTGATAGAAAGCCTGTGATACAATCTCATGCACTGTGTTAGATGATGTGTGAAACAGACAATGATGCATTTTTTTTCTGAAAGATGAATCCTAGCCTTGTACTAGCGATTCACAAAAATTCAAGCTCCCTTAACCATTTGGTGTCTTCCCAGACACAGGACTTAACTCCAGTCAGAATCCTTACTGTAGTACATATCAAATCTGTTAGAAAGTAGACAAATTCAGCACACTGAGAAGATAGCATTTAATGAAATTAACAAGTGAAGCAATACTTATGTAAAGGGTATGCTAATGCCATTACTTCATATTTTAGTTTTTTATGGAAATTTCCAAAGAAACTCATCCTGATAGATTTACTAGGCAGCTTATCATACTATGTGAGCATAGACTCCTGATAATTATCTTATTTTCCAAAACATTGTTTGATCATATATCCCTAATTGCTAGAATCACAAGTGGAGGGAGGCGTAAGGGCAGATGTTCCCTTAAAAGCAAATTCAAAAGAAAAGAGTAATTGCAAAAGGATTCCTTGGCATTTGTCTTGAGAATTTTCTTTAGAATAACACTCATCTTCAAGTCAATGCATGAAATTTCCTTCCAGTGTAGGAAAAATTTGAAAAAATGAGAGGGACCATTGTAATTTTCAATATATTACTGGGTGGTAGTATGTGGGTGTTAATTAATTATTTGTTTTTACACCTAGTGAGTCACCTCTTATTAAGGAATAAAGAGTTCATAAAACTTTCTCATCAGTGCTAATCTGTTACCAAGAAATAATGAAGTGGATAAATATTACTTAAATTTTGTTATATCCCACCTACAAAGAAAATAAGACTAAAATCATGATGCTTCTCCTTTATTTCTAGCCATTGTAATTTTTTTCAAAATTTTTCAACAAATAAATATGTTTTAATATCCTATTGCTTTTAAAAATCAATCCAAAAGAATTAGACTGGCTCAATTATATGAATACCACCTTCATTTCAGCAACTTGTAGGGGTAGCAATAAGACTCACTACAGGCGTAGTCTATGACCTAGTCATTTAATATCAATTTTGGACAATCACACAGAGGTGTCACTTACCTTTCCAAGCACATCAATTGGGCATACAGAAAAAGCTGTGAAATAAACAGCTTTTCATTGTTTTTACTTGCCAGTTTTTTTTCAGAATTCTCCAGCAATATAATTTCTTATTGAGTAATCACATTTTTCTTTCACGTCCATGTCACCAGCGGCTCCAGCAAATCCATGCTGGAGCCTCAGTTTGCTCTCCTGACCATCATCTTTAGGCATGAAGTAACCTGAGTAGATTATGGAGGCAGAAAATGGTCCCGATGTTGGCTTTCTCTCTGCCTCTTGTCTGTACAAATAATTTCTCTCCTAAGTAGTTTAGCACACTTGTAACTTTCTATTCTACTGCTTCACTCAAGTTGCAGCACTTTGCATGTGAGTGTGTATGATGTTGCTGGGAAAAATGAGGAGAGGCATGCTATTCTGAAATAACGTTTCAGAGAAAGAACGTATCCTAATGACAGACGAAGGATTCATAAATCCTTCATGACTTTAGAAGCCTATTGCTTTAAAAATTCAATCCAAAAGGATTAGACTGGCTCAATTACATGAACGCCACCCTCATTCCAGAAACTTGTAAGTGTAGCAATCAGATCTACTACAGGAGTAATGCTGATTAAGAAAGTATCCTAATGGGAAAGGAAGGATTCATATGGCTACCTTGTGAACAGGTGCCTACTCTGATTTCCTTCAAAATGCAAAAATAAGGGACTCACTGTTTAGAAGTTTGGCTTTAAATTATTCCCCTTTTAGATAAGTATAAGTCACATAATCATAAAAATATGACAATTGACCACAGTTATACAATTTTCATATACATATTCTTCCCTCAAACAGATTGTAATTAATCTTTAACTCTTCTTTCTCTTGACCATAGAGAGATAACGATGTTTTATTTTATCATTGCCTACCTGCAGTTTAATATTTCCATTGTCCTATAGGTCTGTTGCCATCCTACCACCACCATCACTTGTTCCTTTATACCGCTACAGCTGAGACTCTGCTAGCTTTTCTCACTTGGAGCAATAACTAACATTTGGTGGCCTTCCAGTCCTCTTCCCTGGCCCACTATTTGTCAGCCAGTTTTCCTTACTAGGAGAACTGGTCAGACCTTCTTGGAGATAGTGAGAACAGCAGAGAGAAATTCTTTTGAATAACATTAGACAATTGATTCTGTTTCTTTAAGTCTTTGGAGTACTTTGCTTTCTTTTTTCTTCTACAGATGCCTAAGGGAGAGAGAAAAAAAAGGGAAAGCCCAAAAGGAACCTCTGGTTCACGGAGAATACAGGAAATATGTGTCATTTCGAAACTCAATTTTACATCAGACCAAGGGTTGGTAGTGACACATCCTACTAATAAAACCATCCAGACAAGTCCGCACAAGCTACTAGTTTGTTTTCTGATTTCTGTGGTGACCTCACTTAGAGGAGATGGTGTTGGTTTGGTGGATATTATTGAAAATGAACAGGAGACACTTATGTACCCAAGGAAGTGAAAACAAAACATTCTGATGAAACTGTTTTGAATTTTTTGTGCCTAAATTTTAGCTAATTTTTTTCTACCATGATCAACTTGAGGAATCCTGTTCCTTTGATATCAGTGTTATGAAGGCATCAAATTCACTGGAATATGGGAAGGGGTTATTGTCATTGTTTGTAGGTGTTGGGTGATGGGCCTGCTGCCAGGGGACATGAGAGTTCAGAGATATTGCAAAAAATAGAAATTATATGTAATAACGCAAAAGGTATTCGCTAATATAAAAAATAAAGACATAGACTATACTTTTATAATTGTATTAATTCATATTTTATATTTTTAACTGAGTCAATGACATTTTAAAACACTTTTGTGAAAAGATAATTTTGTTTGAATTATCAGCAGTTTCTAGATGCGAGGATTTGATTTTAATTTACTTGTTTATCAATATTTATGAAGTTAGAAATATTGAAAGAAAAGTGCGAAAATAATTAGACTAACAAAAGCTTAAACATCAAACAAAAGTTTAAAAAATGAAGTTATCTCTGACAACCACATGGCTGATATACAACTGCTGAATTATGTAAATAATATTACAAATATTTTAATTGATTTAATAATTCTGACATGTTGATTGCCTACATATTTGTGTTCATATAACAGCCACATTTATTCACTACTTTTTAAAATCATATTAATATAATGTTTTTATAATTTTAATAGAAGGAATGTTAAAATAACCCTTCAATCAGATCTTCCTCTTATACAGATAAAATGGCACTTTTAAATAAAATACCTCATTAAATCATTTTTTTCCACACAAAGAACACAAATAGCAAATACCTTAATTATAAAGAAAAAAGTCTTCTGAGATCTTTCCGATTTAGAAGTCTACTATTCTGAATTGGCTAAAACGAAAGCAATGACTTTACATAGTTGAACCCACTCCCCCCTTTAAAACTGAAATGTGTTAAGAGAGTGGTGAATAAAAATAACTGAGCTGACAGATTACATCATCTAATTTACACCCACACAACCACTAGCTCCTTTATTTCAAATAAAGCTCCTTTGAGTCTTGATGGTAGAGTCACATAACCTCAGATCTGGATGGCATTCCCATTTATGGTGTTTCTCCACCAGGGAAAATCGGTGAAACTCAAAGTTCCCAGGATTATGCTGGGAAGAACTTAGAGATAAAACATGCACTGCCTAAGAGGAGTGGAATGTGAATGGAGATGAGGCTGTAGACCTAGGCAGGGGTCTGACCTGAGGACCCTGGTGTCAGGCGAAGATTCTATCCTGCAGAAACTGAGAATCATCAGAGAATTTTACCCAGAAGAGAAACACAATAGCATCTCTGCCCTTTATAAACGTCATTCCAAGCAAGAGTGACTTTTAACAGACTGTTTATTTAAATAAATTTTTTAGAAAATATGAAATACCTCTAGAACCTGAAAATTTTTATGAAGCTCTCTTCCTCCCTCCCTCCCTCCCTCCCTCTTTTCCTCTCTTTTCGTTTCCCTTTTTTCTTTCTTTCTTTTTCTTTCTTCTTTCTCTCGCTTTCTTTCCTTCCTTCCACCCTCCCTCCCTCTCTCTTTCTTCTTTTTCTCTCTCTCTCTTTCTTCTTCCTTTCTTTCTTTCTCCTCTCCTTCTGTCTTTCTCTCTTCCTTTCCTGTTCTTTCTTTCCTTTCTTTCTCTCTCTTTCTTTCGTCCCCAAAGTTACAATTGTGATTGTAGACACCTTAAAATTTCCGACTGAAAATCTTGTGTTTTGTTTTTTAGCTAGTTAGTTCTGAAAACCATAAGGACTTTCTTTTCTAATCAATTTATTGAATATATATTAACACATTGAAAACATATCTTTGGCCTATTACTGCTTAACCATACAGAAATACTTTATCATCCATGTGAGGTGTATCATTTTGTTTTTGTTTCATTTATGTGTGGTTTTGCCAGTGTTCCCAAATCCCCCAGCCAATGTGCTCACCTGTGAGTTCAAGAGAAATTTTTTTTATGCACAATTTTTTTTTGCTTATCATCCTAATGCAAATAGTCAAAAAGTGGAGAAACTGTGTTGAAATAAGTATATATTGTTTTAAATACATATGAAGTTTGATGAAATGAGCATTCATTTTACATTTAAAAATAATTTTATTAATTAACTCACTTATTCTATTAAGATTTCTGAAGAGCCTATACTCTGGCAGTTCCAGAAAGTTTGTTACTTAAGTGAACAAAACAAGATTCAGGACCTTCTGGAGATTATATTGAAGCAGAAAGTTACATTTAAGACAGTTACAAATGTGCGTATTTTGCCTTGCTGAAAAGAAAATATTGTAAAGCAAGGCAGAGGAGAGGAGAGAAAAGAAATCTGAGAAGGTTGAGGAGAATTGAGGAGATTGGAGAGAAGTGAGGAACACAACTTTTTATTTTTAATTTTAATTAATTTATTTTTTATTTCCAACTTTTACATTAATTAAGTTCAGGGTACACGTGCAGGTATGTTATGTAGGTGAACATGTGCCATGGGTTTGCTGCACAGATTATCCCATCACCTAGGTGTTAAGTCTAGCATCCATTAACTATTTTTCCTGATATTCTTTTTCCACTTACCCTGACCCTCTGATAGGCCCAGTGTGTGTTGTTGACCCTCACATGTCCATGTGTTCTCATCATTCAGCTACCACTTATGAGTGAGAACATGTAGTATTTGGTTTTCTGTTTCTGCATTAGTTTGCTGAGGATAATGGTTTCCAGCTCCATCCATATTCCTGCAAAGGACATAATCTCATTCTTGCTTATGACTGCATAGTATTCCATGGTGTATACGTGCAACATTTTCTTTATCTGGTCTATCATTGATGGGCATTTGGGTTGGTTCCATGCCTTTGCTATTGAAGATTATAACTTTAAATAGAGCCATCAGAATAAGTTTCACTAAGAAATGTAAATCTGGACAAAAGCATGAAGAAGACGAAGGAGTTAGGCAGGGAGACATCTAGAAGTATATTCCTGGCAGAGTGATCATGCTGTTCCTTGCATGTTCCAGGAATAGCATGAGGACACTAACATGGTTATGTGTTGTATCCAGTCATATTCAGCTGTATTTAGACATCTTTTAGTAAATAAGAGCTGAGTTAAATGAGTGTTGTGACTTTGCAAGTGAGTTCGATAACGGGAGAGAAGAACAAGGATAACACAAGGAATTTGTTATAACTACCATCCATGGAGTTTAGGCTGGATGCAAAGAGAAAAAAGGATACTGAGGTAATGAGTGAAGGTGAAAAGATTGTAGAATCAATAGATCACAGATAATAGTGGGTTGAAAACAGTCTTAAAGTTGAGCCATGAGACGTAATATCTGAAAAATACAGAAGAGAGTCAGATACATAAAACTAGGATAATGACGAAGATGTAGTTATTGGCATCTTGGTGCCAAGGCTGAGGGCAGCACCATCCAATAGAAATACAATGTGAGACACACATGTATTCAAACTGCTTTAGCACCTATCTTTAAAAAAATGTAAAAAGAAAAACTAAATACTGTTTATTAACATATTTTACTTAATTCAGGATAAATAAAATATTACCACTACAATTTGCAATGAGAATAAACTGAACAAGGTATTTCCTATTATTAATATTATTATAATTATGATTATTCATTATTTTTTTAGAAACCAGTGTGTATTTTATACTTACAGCACATCTTAGTTCTGATGGCCACATTTAAAGTGAACAATAGGCATACATAGCTAAAAATAGCTAATATAATGACCAGTGAGATCTGGATATGATCATGAAAATGGGTGGTTGAGCTTGGGCACTGGAGAAAAAAAAACAAACAGAATTTGAAGGTAAACTTGTTGAAATGATCACTTTTGTAGCTACTCAGATCACCAATAATTAAGAGTGGTGGAGAGACACAAGCCACAAACTAAATCAATGAGAAACCCAAAAGAACAACCTTGGTGGATGACAATGACATAAGAGGTATTGAACTCATGTCATCTGGTGACCTAAGATTTAAGGTTGAGAGTCTTTAGGAAACAAAAAGGGACAGGTCTGAACATAGAAATGAGGAGCAAAGAACACCTACATCAACTCCAGACCCACTAGGTCTGGAGGAAGAAGCCATGAGTTGAGAGCTGTAGGGAAAACACTAAGGTGGGAACAGGCTTCCTGCACCTCAAAAGGTAAAGAGATTATTAGCAGGAGAGGAGTGAGGGAAGAGAAGGGAACGGGATGCACGCAGAGTGTTATAATGATCAGGGTGTGAAGGTAGAGGGTGACTTAGGAATCGGGGGGCATAAGGAAAACAACAAGATTGAGTCTGGAAAACAGTGCTGGAGGGTTTTGGTGAAACCCTCAGTGTGGGGTTGAGCATAGGAAGGCAAGGGCAACTCACACTTCTTTTTCTTAAACAGCTTTATCAAGGTATAATTTATATAGGATACTATTCATCCATTTAAAGTGTACAATTCAATGGGTTTTTGTATATTGGCAAAATTGTGCAACTTTTACCACAATCTAATTTTTGAACATTTCAATCACCCAAAAAAGAAACCCTCAACCTATTCACAGTCACTTCCCATTGCCCTTCCCCATCTCCCCATTTTCAACCACAGGCAATTCTAATCTATCTTTTGTTCCTATAGATTTGCCCTTTCTGCACACATCTTATTAAATGGAATCACACAGCCTTAGTAATTTGTATTGGCTTCATTCACTCAGCATCATGTTTTCAAGGTTTGTAGCATGTATCAGAAGTTCATTTTCTAATTACCAAATAATAATCAATTTTATGAATGCAATATACTTACATTTTCCATTGATAGGATTAAGTTGTTTCCTGAATAGCCCTTTGCACTATTATGAAACATGGTGCAATGGACATTTGTGCACAGATTTTCTTGTGGATTTAAGTTTTTAATTTTGTGTGTGAGGGGGCACATATCTAGGAATAGAATTGCTGGGCCATATGGTAACTCCATGTTAAACATTGTGCAGAACTGCCAATCTGCATTCAAATTTGACCACTCATTTTGCATTCCCTCCGGCAATGTATGAGGGTCCAGCACTCACTCCTTCCCGATCCCTGTTAATGAAGGCAAAAATGCTCGGAAAGTCACATCTTAACTAATATTGTGGCTCCCCTCATGATCACTGACATTGACAATCTAGGCATGATCTTCACTTCAATGCCTGAGTTTCCTCTTGATCCTTATGGGGAGGAAGAGGGCTGATATCAAATGCAAGAGCTCATCTTGTTTCCTTGTTTTCCTTGTTTCCTATCAACTTAATCCTATCAATGGAAAATGTAAGTATATTGCATTCATAAAATTGATTATTATTTGGTAATTAGAAAATGAACTTCTGATACATGCTACAAACCTTGAAAACGTGATGCTGAGTGATGGAATGAAACAATGAAATGAGGGTGAGACTTCAGAGCAGCGCATTGTGACACAGCAGATGCCTACCCTGCTTTCAAAGCCCATTAGTGGGGGTCAGGCAACACAGGTTTGGAATAAATAAACACTTCAAATATTTACCGTAACTTTGCCAAGACAGATATGTCTAATCCTGCTTTACAGAAGAGGAATATGGGGTCTAAGACGTTTTGAACAACTTGCCCAGTGTCACACTGATTGTAAGCACTGGTTAGTTCTACAATTATTTGTACAATGCAAATCAGCACAAACATCACCTTGAAAGCAGGGCTGTAGTTTATAAGACCTGAATAGTCCTCAGTAGCTTTACTTGTTTGTGTTTAGGAGTTATTCTAAGAATTATGGTTTTAATTGGCACAGGCAAGTGAAAAATGTGGAAAAGCATGCTACTAAGGTATTGCTAAGTGCTATTAAATAAGGATGACTTAAATAATGGAAATAAGATAAATTCATTATATTCTTAGTCACAGTGAGGAACCACATTTCAAATGACTTCTTTTGGTAAGTGATTATTTAATGCGGTTTTACGTAATGACATAATAAAGAGAATTATATGATTGATAGCAAAAATAAGTGTGAAAATGATTTCTAAATTGTAATTCATCTTTCTTCAAAAGGCTATAAATTAAATTACTGTGGAATCCTTATCTAATATTAATCTTTACTTTGAAGGTTGGGTAACAGCTGCTTGGGTAACAGGTGTACCAAAACCTCAGAAATCACCACTAAATAACTTATCCATGTAACCAAAATAATATTAATCTTTACTAATCTTTTAAACCACAATGTTCTCCTCAATGTATAAAAGAGTTCTAAATATGAAAATGTTAACTCTAGGCCAGCCACAGTGGCTCACGCCTGTAATCCCAGCACTTTGGGAGGCTGAGGCAGATGGATTGAGGTCAAGAGATCCAGAGCTTCCTGGCCAACATGGTGAAACCCAATTTCTACTAAAAATACAAAGATTAGCTGGGCCTGGTGTCTCACGCCTGTAGTCCCAGCTACTTGGGAGGCTGAGGCAGAAGCATCACTTGAACTCGGGAGGCAGAGGTTGCAGTGAGCCAAGATTGCAACACTGTACTCCAGCCTGGCCACAGAGCAAGACTCCGTCTCAAAAAAAACAAAGAAAAAGAAAAATGTTAACTCTATATGCATTATGTTTCATAAGTCTTGGAAATAAAAGTTGTTTCATTTTCATTTAAAAGGAGCTACTCAAAACATTAGAAATAATTTAAATAGCTTAAAATAAGGTATTGAATATGTAAATAATGCATATTGATACAATATCATACAAAGCTGCTACACGGTATAATGTAGAATTATATTAAATGATAGGAAACTTGTCAACAATAAGTTACTAAGTGAAAAGTAGAAGCAGGTTACACAACGCCTGATTCTAAGTTTGAGAAAGGCAAACTGTGATAAATAAAGGCATCTTGATCTAAAATACATCTTAACAAAATGCACCAACATCTTACAGTAGTTCCCTTCGAATATTGAGATGAAGGCTGCTTAGTATTTTTTTCCTTTTTGTAACTCAGTAATTTCTGTTTTCAACGATAAAGTAGATATTACTTTTGTAATCATAAAATAAGTTTTAAAAGATCTGAGATCCCAAATTTTGCCATATGCTAGTCAGTAGTTTCTGTTTATTCTTCTCTTGTTACAACAATATTTTGCTTTGTACAGTTAATACGTAGAGGGCAACAACCATCTGTTAAAAAATCTTCTTCACTTGTATCAATGTTTAATGAGTAAAACAGAAAATTGGAATTGAGAAAATGTATTTTTTTATTTTACAAAATATAGAGTGTAGTTTTTAAATGAATGATATATCTTGAGTTCGTGGTTATAATACAAAATGACTTATTTTTATCGACGATCTGGTTTGTAAAAAATTAATTGCACCACAGTTTCACAGAGAGAGCTTCTTTCTCTTTAAGAAATGAGCTTCTTTCTCTTTAAGAAAAATGAGCGGTGACATACTTTTGTGATCCAAGCCTGCCCCCTGGTGGTCAACTGGTCACCATGAGGCTGCAGACTGTGAGGCAGGCGGCGCCCTCGTTAAAGATGCTCAGAAGTAACCTCGAAATGAAAACGTGGCGTTACTGGAGGTACATTCCCTGTAATGCCCCAGGCATCTCCATTAGTGTCTCAACATCATCACGTGCGGGAAAGATAGTATTAAAAAGTTATAAAATAAAAAAGTTATTTTCGTACTATCTTGACGTGCACACCATGATTTGAGACAGACACTGATGGAGAAGCATAAGAATGATATAACGGTCTTTGGGGACTCAGGGAACAAGAGTGGCAGGGGGGTGAGGGATAAAAGACTGCACATTGGGTAGAGTGTACACTGCTTGGGTAACAGGTGCACCAAAATCTCAGAAATTACCACCATGTAACCAAAAACCACCTTACCCCACAAAACCATGGAAATAAAAATAAAAATTAAAACACAATAGCGAGGTATAACAGGAATGTGCAAACTGAAACGACAAGGTTAATTCTCAACACACTCGTCTGCTCTTTCTTAAAGGGAAAAAAATAACACAGATTTGGCCAATTTGAAGGAGGATCTCTAATAGGAAATAATCTGATGGAATTTTTTCACCAGGTGCTAAGAAAATTGTATTTAAGCATCCATGTTAAAATCGAACGGGTCATGAACACTAAGTGAAATATATAAAGTGTCAGTCTATTTCTAACATTAATCTAGACTTTTTTGGCTCTAATTCTGAGAGAAATAATATTTAGAAGGGGAATTCAAAGAGGAAGCATGAAGAGAGCTTCCAGAGTAAGAGCAGCTTTGCCAGAAAGCAGTGACACAGTCATCAGTCCCTTTCTGTGGGGAAAGTACGGTCACCAATGCTACCTGTTATTTTGTTAAAACAAGACCGCACTTTTCTCCCTCTGTAAAAGGCAGTACTGATCCTGGCATCATAATGAAGCCATAAGGCCATTTGGTAAAATGTGGCACTTCCAGGGCCTCCATTTAGGTGGTTCAAAATTGCACTCAACACCACCACCCTAAGGGGATGAAAATAAGAATATCTGGTCCACATTGACATCATTGTCTGTCTTTTATAGTGGCTTTAAATGTATGTATGAATGTCAACATTCTTGATATAATTTTACCTTTTTCTTAGACATTGAAACCAGAGTCTTAAATTACATTACAAAATTATTCAACAACTATTAGTATTACTTTTTAAAAAATTGCCATAGGAAACTTGAGGTCAGGTGAGTCAGTTAACTTAACCATTAAGATTTGATTTGGGGCCGGGCTCGGTGGCTCAAGCCTGTAATCCCAGCACTTTGGGAGGCTGAGACGGGCAGATCACGAGGTCAGGAGATCGAGACCATCCTGGCTAACACGGTGAAACCCCGTCTCTACTAAAACTACAAAAAACTAGCCGGGCGACTTGGCGGCGCCTGTAGTCCCAGCTACTCAGGAGGCTGAGGCAGGAGAATGGCGTGAACCCGGGAGGCGGAGCTTGCAGTGAGCTGAGATCCGGCCACTGCACTCCAGCCCCGGCAACAGAGCAAGACTCCGTCTCAAAAAAAAAAAAAAAAAAAAAGATTTGATTTGGGACCCTTAAAAGTCTTTAATAGAAAGCCTGTGTGTTCATAATATATCAAAAATTTGGAGCAGCAAGATCTGAAGTTAGAACATCAGAAAACCAGAATTAGAATCATGAGAAAACCTCCATGAAAATTTTCCTTCATTGTCTTGAGAATTTTAGTACTTGTCGTTGCTGAAATGCCACATTTTGGCAGGTCAAGGTGGGCGAATCACTTCAGCCCAGTAGTTTGAGACTAGCCTGGAGAGCATGGTGAAATCTTGTCTCTACAAAAAATAGGAAAAAAAAATTAGTCAGGTACAGTGGTGCACGTCTGTGGTCCCAACTACTCAGGAGGCTGAGGTTGGAGGATCACTTCAGCCTGGGAGGTCCAGGCTGCAGTGAGCCGAGATCGCACCATTGCACTCCAAGTCTGGGGCCACCAGAGTGAGACCTGTCTCAAAAAAATAAATAAATAAATAAATTAAAATGGCATATACTGCTTATATCCAGGAGCCTTATTAGTGAGATCAACAAAATATATCTTATTTGTTACTACAGTTCACATATAGGATCTTTATAAACTACACATTATGCTAAAAATAGACCAAACCAACAGCTTATGTAAAATCAAGTGGTATGTAGGATATAAACGGATTTTGACATTGACAGCATTGAAAATAAGAAGCAATTCAATGACTGTTAGGATTAAAAGGAATATAAGTTTTCCAGCCCTCATTCTTTAATTTACTTTTAAAGAAATAGGCCGTCAAAATGTGGGCAATTTCCAGTCATGTAGACAGACACAGAGACAAAAATGAAATGAACATTCAGATGTAAACCCTCCTTCATCTGCACCCGTTCTGTTCTCATCTCCTTCCTCTGTATGTACACTGAACCTATCCTTTCTCTAGGTCGTATGTATCTTGATATTTTTTCCCCTCTTTTACCTTGGACAAGATTCTTTTCCATCAGCATTCGAATATATCCAAGTCTCTTTATCTAAAACAAAAATGAAATGGTCTCTCCATCCAACACACACACACTCTCTTCCAGGCACTGTCCTACCTTCCTGACCTCTTTGCTGCCAAATATCTTGAAAAAAAATGTCCCATGTGCTAGCCTTGATGGTTTCACCTTCCACCTGCCTCATTATAATAAAATATGTATCATTCCTCATGGCTTCTCCCTAGAGCTCACCAATGACTGGTGAGCTACTGAATCCGGAAGAAGGGTTTCGGTTGTTCTCTCCCTTGACATATCATCAATATCCAACATTATTAGACTATTAGCTGTGCCCTGTTCAAAGCACTCATCCTTTTACTAACAGCCTCTCCGTCTTTTTCTGGGTTTGTCTTTGTTTTTTGCTTTTGTTTTGTTGGTTTGTTTGTTATTTGTCTTACTGGCTACACATTTTCCATCTCATTCTCCTTCTAACATAGAACATTAACAGCTAGCATTCTTCAAGGCTTGGCCCTGGGCTCCCTTTGCTTCTTATTCTAAGTTGTCTGTCTGGCAAGCTCAATTGTACACATGGCTTTTATTACAAACCACATACTAGTAATTTCCAAGTTCACATCCACTTCTCAGACCTCTCCTCTGAGCACCAGGCATGTTACTCAAACTGCTCAGTTGACATCTCCACTTTTAATAGCTATCTTTCACGTAAAATCCGTTAATAGATTCACATTGTTTTATGGTTAAGGAACAGAACCTTTCCATATGGCCTGCAAGGCCGTGCATAATTTGGCCCCCCAACCTCAGAGGACTCACTATGCCCTAGGATTACTCCATGCCCCACTTCAATTAGCTTTCTTTTACCATATTTCTTTCATTCAGAAGAACTTTGCTGTTTCCATTTGCTAAAAACCTCTTTTCTTTATCTCCCATTCTCTTTTCTGCAAGGTAAATTCCTACTTTAGTTCTCTTTCTAATGTCATATTTTTAGGGAAGCTTTGTTAGACTCATCAGACAAAGTTATAAACTATTGGGTAACTACTCTCCCTAGCACCTATTATAGCTTATTTACATGTTTATTTGTTTAATTAGTGTCTCCATTAGTCTGTAAGTACCATGAAGGTAGAGACTATTTTCTTCTTATACACCATTGTGACCAAACAGTAAACAGGAGGTCTCACACTCAAGAAACATTTATTGAATAAATTAAAATAGAGTTTTATCTTTTATTATTCAGATGTGAATATTTGACACAGGTATGTAGGTCCTGGTAAAAAAAAAAAAAAAAAAAAAAGGCATTGGTGATGGCTCAGATTCGCACGGACTCCAGGCCAACAAACTGTTAGTTATATCCTTAACTGATAGAAGTGCTTGGCTCATGGTATGAGTTCAGTAACTTGCTAAATGATTAACAAGAGAAGGTAGTAATCACAGAGAAAATAGGCTATTTAATTTATCTTGTTCCATAAAAATGTTCCATAAAAGTTTAGGGATTATAAAAGATTCAGCAAGTAAGTGTGGCTATTTCAGACAAGAAAGAAAAATGTGTTGGCAAGTACATGGAGAAATCGGAACCCTTGTTCATTGGTGATGGGAATGTAAAATGATGCAACCACTGTAAGAAACAGTATGATGCTCTCTCAGTCAATTAAACAGAGAATTACCATATGATCCAGCAATTCTACTTCTAAGTATGTGCCCCCAAAGAATTGAAAACACACCACACACACACACATACACACACACACACACACACACAGAGAGAGAGAGAGAGGGAGAGAGGAGNAAAGGAATGGAAAGTCCCCGTTTATACATTTATTAATTTATTTCAGAGCGTATTGTAGATTCCTATTTCATTCAAGAGGGTGTAGTTAAGATACCATGAAATTCCCCAGATCTGGCCAGTGGGAGCCCCTTCAAGCTGGGCTCTGTCTTCATAACACGTCCCCTTCATTCTTTGAGTACTTCTTTTATCTCATGCCTTCTTGTACTTTTTCTTCATGCCTCGTTGTACATTTCTTCATGTCTTCTTGTACATTTTTCATGCCTCGTTGTACATTTCTTCATGTCTCCTTGTACATTTTTCTTCATGGCTTCATCTAGATTTTAAGCCCTGCATGCATTAGCTATTTGTCCTAATGCTCTCCCTTCTCTCTCCCCAGCCCTGACTGACCCTGGTGTGTGTTGTTCTTCTCCCTGTGTCCATTATGTTCTCATTGTTCAACTCCCACTTATCAGTGAGAACATGCAGTGTTTGGTTTTCTGTTTCTGTGTTAGTTTGCTGAGGATGATGGCTTCCAGCTTCATCCATGTCCCTGCAAAGGACATGATCTCATTCCTCTTTATGGCTGCATACTATTCCGTAGTGTATATGTGCCACATTTTCTTTATTCACTCTATCATTGATGGACATTTTGTTTGGTTCCAAGTCTTTGCTATTGTAAACAGTGCTGTAATAAACTTATGTGTGCATGTGTCCTTATAGTAGAATGATTTACATTCCTTTGGGTATATACCTAGTAATGGGATTGCTGGGTCAAATGGTATTTCTGGCTATAGATTCTTAAGGAATCACTATACTGTCTTCCACAATGGTTGAACTGTTTCCTTCAACAGTAGAAAAGTGTTCCTATTTCTCCACAGCCTCACTGGCATCTATTGTTTCTTGACTTTTAAAAATCACCATTCTGACTGGCATAGGATGGTATCTTGAGGTTTTGATTGGCATTTCTCTAATGATCAGTTATGTTGAGCTTTTAAAAATATGTTTGGTGGATGCATAAATGTCTTCTTTTGAGAAGTTTCTGTTCATATCCTTTGCCCACTTTTTGATGGGGTTGTTTTTTGTTGTAAATTTATTTAAGTTCCTTGTAGTTTCTGAATATTAGACCTTTGTCAGATGAGTAGATTGCAAATTTTTTCTCCCATTCTGTAGGTTACATGTTAATTTTAAGAGTTTCTTTTGCTGTGAAGAAGCTCTTTGGTTAGATCCCATTTGTCAATTTTGGCTTTTGTTGCAATTGCTTTTGGCATTTTCGTCATGAAATCTTTGTCCTTGCCTATGTCCTGAATGGTATTGCCTAGGATTTCTTCTAGGGTTTTTAGGGTTTGGGGTTTTACATTTAAGTCTTTAATCCATCTTGAGTTAATTTTTGTATAACATTTAAGGAAGGGGTCCAGTTTCAGTTTTCTGCATAGCCAGTTTTCCCACCACCATGTATTAAATAGGGAATCCTTTCCTCATTGCCTGTTTTTGTCAGGTTTGTCAAAGATCAAATGGTTGTAGATGTGTGGTGTTATTTCTGAGGTCTCTGTTCTGTTCATTTGTTTGTTCTATATGTTTGTTTTGGTACCAGCACCATGCTGCTTTGGTTACTGTAGCCTTGTAGTATAAGTGATGCTGTGGTTTGTAGTTCTCCTTGAAGAGGTCCTTCACATCCCTTGTTAGCTGTCTTTTTTTCTTAGCCTGGTTAAAGATATGTCAAGTTTGTTTAACATCTGAAAACACCCAACTTTTTGTTTCATTGATACTTTGTATTTTTTATTTTAATTTCATTTATTTTTGCTCTAATCTTTATTATTTCTATTTTTCTCTTAATTTTTTGTTTGGTTTGCTCTTGCTTTCCTAGTTCTTCAGGGTGCATTGTAGGATTCTTTATTTGAAGTTATTTTCCTTTTTTGATGTAGGCACTTATTGCTATAAACTTCCATCTGAGTGCTGCTTTTGCTGTATCCAATAGGTTTTGGTATGTTATTTTTCCATATTCATTTGTTTCAAGATTTTTTTTTCAATTTCTTTCTTAATTTCTTTATTGACCCACTGGTCATTCAGGAGCATATTGTTTAATTTCCATGTATTTGTAGAGTTTTCAAAATTCCTCCTGCTTTAATTTCTAGTTTTGTTCCCTTGTCATTAGAGAAGTCACTTGATATTATTTCATTTTTTTGCATGTTTTAAGACTTATTATGTGACCTTACATATAGTCTATCCTTGAGAATAATCCATGTGCTGAGGAAAAGAATGTGTATTCTGCAACTATTGGATGAAATGTTCTGTAAATATCTACTAGATCCATTTGGCCTATAGTGCAGATTCAGTTCTACATTTCTTTGTTGATTTTCTGTCTGGAAGATCTGTTCAATGCTGAAAGTAGGGTGTTAAAGTCTCCAGTTATTATTATATTGAGGCCTATCTTTCTCTTTACCTCTAATAATATTTGCTTTTATATTATATCAGGATGTTCCAGTGTTGGGTGCATATATATTTAAAATTGTTCTATCTCCTTGATGAATTGACCTCTTTATCATTATGTAATGAACTCGTTTGTTTCTTGTTATAGTTTTTGTCTTAAAATCTATTTGTCTGATATAAGTATAATGACTCCTCCCCTTTTTGGTTTCCATTGTCATGGAATATCTCTTTTCATCCCTGCGTTTTCAGTCTATGTGTATCTTTATAAGTGAAATATGTTTCTTGTAGGTATCAGATTTGTGGGGCTTGTTATTCATACATTCAGCCAGTCTATGTCTTGATTGGAGTGTTTTGTCCATTTATATTCAATGTAATTATTGATAAGTAAGGACTTACTCTTGCTGTTTTGTTATTTGTTTTCAGGTTGTTTTGTGGTTTTCTCTTCCTTCTTTCTTTCCTGCCTATCTTTCTAGAGTGAAGGTGATTTTTTCCAGTGATATTTGGTTCCTTGCTTTTCAATTTTTGAATATTCATTGTATGATTTTTTGATTTGAGGTTACCATGAGGCTTGCAAATACTATCTTATAACCCGTTATTTTAACTTGATAACAATTTAACACTGTTTGCATAAACAGATAAACAAAAAGAAAACTAATAAAAGTACTACACGTTAATTTTGTCTCCAGGCTTTTAAACATTTTCCAGTTTCTATTTATATCTTATCTTTCTATGTATGTTTGGAAAGGTTGTTGTACTTATTAGTTTTGATTGGCTCATAATTTGGTCTTTCTGCTTAGGATAAGAGTAGTTTACACACTATATTTACAGTGGTGTCATAGTCTGTGTTTTTTTGTGTACTTACTATTATCAGTGAGTTTCGTACCTTCAAGTGATTTCTCACATCTCATTACCATTTTTTTCTTTCTGATAAAAGTACTCTCTTCAGCATTTCTTGTAAGACAGGTATGGTGTTGATGAAATCCCTCAGCTTTTGTTTGTCTGGGAAAGTATTTCTCTTTAATGTTTTAAGGATATAGCAAAGTATTTTGAGGCAACTTAATGAAAAACAAAATAGTGAATAATATATAGAAAAATTTTACTTCCTGCTAAAGCCTTCTTAATACACTAAAGTTAAATTTGGATACTTGATGACTGACTTTCAGATTCCCATTTTGGCTCTCCATGTACCTCTGCTGTGAATAAGAAAATAACAACCCTGTAATCCCCCAGTATTCTCCTTTCTCTTATTTGAATCCTTAAATCACCAAGAAAAAGAGTACCTTTAGATGGCTTCCTCTTCAGTGTAAAAGAGGTGAATTTGGGTGATGCTGTTCTTGAAAAGGGGACATTGATTTCACAACTTAAGTGTCACATGCAGGGAACAGAGCATGGATATTTATTTGTCCTTGTCCATACAGCCAGCAGTGCTGACAGCCCCCCCTCTTCTGGAGTAACTGGAGCCAACACCTAGGTGGATTCCTAGAGGGACATAGTTGGCAATAACGTTGTTCAGACACAAAATAGTGAAATGAATGTTACAGCAACAGAAGCATTTCAGGCCATGGTGACGTTACCATCAAAGTTTGCCTGGAAATAGAAATTTCTCTATTATGCTTTAATAAACACTTTATATTCTATCTTTGATTTAGCTTATAAAACTAAAAACTGATCTGTTTAATATTTTACATTATACTGTTGATAGAATGATAAATAGGCTAACTTTTAACAAAATAGCAGATGTTCATTGTTGAGGTTATTTTATGTGCATGCTCTTAGTTTTCTTAATGAGCCCCTATGCCTCATGAGAGTAAATTAATCATTATTTGTATTTTCTTTGGAAGGTCAGAGGCTTCAATGTGATTCATCCAGGGAAGAGCTTACTTTTCTTTTTCAAGTATAGCATAAATAGGTGAAGAAAAGAGTAGGCTATTGAATTAAAAATATAATTGATGTTACTGTCTCTACATCTCAGTGATAAGGCAGACAGACATGAGCTTCAATGGATATGAATGTGTCACTATGTCAGTATTGGAGAAAATCTGCCTTCTATACCACCAGGTGAATGTTTGCCTGACTGAATGTTCACAGAAATGTAATACAGCTGAAAAAGGAAATTGAAAAAAATCCCAAAGTAAGTTTGACTCTGAAAGCTATAGATTTCCTAGAAAATACATGGTCACTGACTAGATCAATGGGGACAAGTTCCTTAGATGTTTTCTGACAACATCTGTGGTGTGCAGGAGAGTTGAATATGCCGTGGCTTGCTGGGGATGGCAGTGAGTTTGTAAACCAGGGAATAAAAAGATGGCTGAGCAAGCTAGCAGGAATAGAAATGAGTAATATATGCAGTTGCCAATGATACCCAAAAAGTTACAGTTATTAAAAGTGACCTTAGCTTCCCTTAATTGTAAATGATGTTACAAAATAGTTTTGCGGGAACATGTAAAAGCTATGGGACTTGAGATGATATAATTTGTTTAAAAATGGGCTAGGTATGTGAGTCACAGTGTACCATTTGGGTGTGTCAAAATAATAGATTTTCTTTATTTCTAGATGTACATTTAATTTCTGACACGAGGCCGCTGCCTTCCTAGTATGAACTCCTTAAACTCACTGTGAATCTTCCATTTGTGCTTTTCTGAGAATCCTGCAATTAAACCAGAATTATTAGTCAGCATCTGCCTGGCTCACATCTCCATGTTACTCGGTCCTACTCCTCCTCTCAGTCCTGACCTAGCCCTCAAGGTTCATAGGTCTCTAGTCTACTAAAAGAAAGGACAAGTTACCCTAGGTGGTTGTCACCTATTGGTGATGGAAAGGGAGGGGTCTATTTCTTGTTCTCCTTTGCTGTTTGGCAGTGACATTAACTGGAACTGGCATGTTGGTACACATTTGGTTCACTGGCAACTCTCCGGCATTGCCTTTGAGGTTCCAGGTTCTTTGTAGAAGTTGCAATTGCATCATAAACAACTTTATATTCTTATTGATGTAAAACAGAAACTTTTTTTTCCTCATGAATGTGCTAGGTTAGCTGGGGCAACACAGCTACGAGAGGCTTGATAAGTTCAGGTCTACTACAGGGTGAGCAAGGCCCAGATGCTAACTGGAGTTTGCTCTTCTCATGGTGGTTGGCAGAAATCCAGGAGGAGAATAAGAAATGAATCGTGCCCCATAAGTTCTTACTGGCCTAGTCTCGCTTTTTCCCATATGTCAAGCTCCAAAACAATCACGTGTCCAAGACCAACTGAAATAGTACGGGGAATTACACATTACCACCTGGTGAAAGATGGCAAACGTAGGGGTGAAGAAGTAGACACACAATACAATGTAAAGGTCATATTTAATCAACCTCTGTCTGCCAAGTCCACTTTCAAATTCAAATCTAATGACAACAAGACTCAAACAGATGGCAGATCAAAATATAGTATCCCAGCACTTTGGGAGGCCAAGGCAGGTGGATCATCTGAGGTCAGGAGTTCGAGACCAGCTTGGCCAACATGGTGAAACCCCGTCTCTGCTAAAAATAAATTTAAAAAAATAGCCGGACATGGTGGCAGGCACCTATAATCTCAGCTACTCAGGAAGCTGAGGCAGGAGAATCATTTGAACCTGAGAGTCGGAGGTTGCAGTGAGCTGAGGTTGTGCCATTGCACTCCAGCCTGGGCAACAGGAGCGAGACTCCATCTTTCTCTCTCTCTCTCTCTCTCTATATATATATATACACACACACACACACACACACACACACACACACACACACATCTATCTCTCTCTATATATATATATCTCACTGAATTTATATATATATCTTATATCTCTCTATATATCTTTATATATATATATACACACACACATATATATACACACACCTGTGTGTGTGTGTGTGTGTGTTTTCTTACAGATAAGACTGATTGGGAAAATAAACATGATTCTGTAGACAAAACTGGACTTTCAAATACCCAACTCCTTGAATGTTACTTACCCACTGTATTATTCAGGGTTCTTCGGAAAGACAAAACTAATAGATATACAAATGATAGATAGATAGATAGATAGATAGATAGATAGATAGATAGATAGGATAGATAGTTAGATACAATAGATAGATGATAGATAGATATGATAGATAGATATGATAGATAGATGATAGATATGATAGACAGACATGATAGATAGATCGATATGATATATAGATGATAGATATGATAGATAGATGACAGATAGATATGATATATAGATGATAGATAGATATGATAGATGACAGATAGATATGATAGATAGATAGATAGATATGATAGATATGATATATAGATGATAGATAGATGTGATAGATAGATAGATAGATAGATAGATAGATAGATAGATAGATAGATAGGTAGATAGATAGATGAGAGGAAACTTGTTCTATGAATTGGCTCATGTGATTAGGGAAGCTGAGGAGTCCCACAATGGCCCATCTGTAAGTTGGAGAACCAGGAAAACCAATAGCACAGCTCAGTCCAAGTCCAAAGACCTCAGAACCAGGGACGCTGAAGGTTCAACTTTTAGCATCAGCCTGAAGGCCTGAGAACTTGGTGCAGGGAAAGGTGCTGGTATACGGCCCTAAGTCCAAAGACTAGAACACCTGGAATTTGGATGTTCAAGAGTAGCAGAATGTTGTTCTCAGTTGAATGATGTTCTTCAACTATAGAAGAGAGAGACCAAGTAAATTCACCTTTTGTCTGCTTTTTTGTTTTATCTCGGACTTCAGCCAATTGAATAGTGCCTGCTTACATTGAGGATGGATCTTCCTTACTCGGTCCAGTAATTCAAACCAATCGTTTCTTGAAACACCCTCACAGGCATCTCCAGAAATAATGTTTTATTAAATATTTGGGTATCCTTTAATTTATCAAGTTGATAACTGAAACTAACCATCACACATATCCAGAAATTCAGTCAGCAATTGTAACCGTTCTGTAATGAGGAAGAAAATACCAGATAGGCATCTCTAAAACAGAAGAAACCTTAGATAGAATGACCCGTGCTCACAGACAATTTCTAACTCCCAATCTCACTACAAGACACTATTAGGATGCACTTTGCCCTTGGGAAAGAGAAGTGAGAGGTAGGAAGAAGTTATATGTATTTTTAGCAGAATTTTCTTCCCTGAGGAATATAGACATTTTCATCCCACTTTAGAATTACGGAGGAAAGATATTACGGTGTTCTAACCAACCACTCTTCTGATTCCTGTTGCAGTTTCCACGCTGTTTCCTGGTTGCAAGCCTTTTCATCCTGCCTTGGAGAGCCTCTCAATTCCACCTCAGTTTAATTTGTGTTTTTCCCAGGTCCTTCTACTCTCTCAATTTACCAACATAATTAAAGTGAAGATTCTCCACTACCAGTAAGCCATGTGAGAAGGGAGGGAGGATTGTATACGACCATATATTTTCTGGTGTGGAACACACCTCTCAGGCCATTAATCCAAACAATTCCCAAAATGAGCATCAAATGAGCATAAGTAATAGTGAGGCATCAACTTACTTTTCTTTTCTTTCTTTTTTTTTTTTTTTGACAGAGTCTTGCTCTGTCACCCAGGCTGATCTTGGTTCACTGCAACCCCTGGCTCCCGGGTTCAAGCAGTTCTCCTTCCTCAGCCTCCTGAGTAGCCGGGACTATAGAAATGCACCATCATGCCCAGTTAGTTTTTGTATTTTTAGTGGAGACAGGGTTTCATTATGTTGGCCAGGCTGGTCTCGAACTCCTGACCTCGTGGTCCGCCCTCCTCGGCCTCCCAAAGTGCTGGGATTACAGGCATGAACCACCGCAACCAGCCAGCATGAACTTACTTTGAATCTAACATCCCTCAAACAACAGAGCAGGCTTTTCCAAGAGTCTCGTTTCTTTGCCTCCCTCTATTCCTGCAGATTTTATTCCAGGGTTGTGGAATAAAACTTGATTCCTATTTCTTTTCTTTCTCAATTCAGTCATCTCCCCCATGCTACTCTTCTCTCCTCTTATGTGTTTGTACCACTAGGCAACTCTGTATTTCTCGTACCCAGATTGGTATGTCTTCAATTTAGGATTTAATATCTGAAAGTTTCACATTCAGAGCAACATTTACAGTTTCTTTGTTGTGGCCAAAAGTGAAAAAGTAGAAATACAATACAGAGAAATAGATAAAAAATAATTTTCCAATAATAAAGCACTTACAATCCTACCACAAAGAAACCATATATACTTCACTCATTCGTATATTTTTTCATTTGTCAAATGCTCCAAGACCTTCTTCTGTATTTGAAGTTGTCTTGTAAAGCTTGAATATTGCACTGTAATCACTACAGGAATGTATGTCATCCTCATATAGTTATAATTTATTGAGACACTGATTTTTATAGATTTCCTTTGTTTTCAATTAAACATCTTCCAATTATATTAAAAACGTTTTCAAATGAAGAGTATCAGACTTTTCCTGACTTTTGACTATTTTAAACTAGTAAGTTTAAGCTAAATTTCTTTTCAGATTACATAAAATCTTTATATATGGTACATTCAAATAATTATAACATTAACAACAACAACAAAACACAAGATACATAAGTCTCATTGTTGTGCTCTTTTTTGTGCTTTTTTTTGGTTCAGTGAGCATTTAACATATATAAACTAGTGTGGAACACTAATATGTTAATGCATTTTTTTTCTAGCAAGTTTACCAAATAATTATATGTAGATCTGAATCATCGTTGCTTCATTTTATAATTTTTTTGAAAATTCAGCTTTCATTTGTGTTCCACAGCTGTGTCACATCCTAAGCATATCTCATATCCAGATTTTTTTTCTTTTTTTTTTTTTTTTTTTTTTTTTTTTGCTAATTCATTAGATTTTACTTTTCACCAAAGAAAAATAATGGGGTTATTTTAGGATATATCCCCACTGATTCTGGTACCAATTAATAACATATGAAATCTAATTTTGAAAGTATTTTCTCTGCTAACTTTTTTCTTTGATTTAAAATTACATTGTTTAAGAGTATCGAAAATCATATTGAACAAATACTTGTCATCAAGCTATATGTTTACTACATTTTGAATTATTTTCAATAACCATTTTCAGCCTAGGCTTTTCTTTTTTCAAATTATCCCTCATTACCCATCTCTCCAAGCCATAGACATTGACACCCTGCCTGGCACTTGACAATTTCCAAATCTGGGAGTTGGACTTTGTTTTCTGCTTCCTCAGCAACTGGCTAGGAGTAAGCCCACCCAGCTGATAAAGCATTCACCAGGAAGACAACAAACAGTGCACTGCTTGTCAAACCACTTTGGAATTTATCATATTACTTTTAAAAACTTTAAATTTTTTATTTTATGTATTTATTTATTTATTTTTGAGATGGAGTCTCCCTGTGTTGCCCAGGCTGGAGTGCAGTGGCATGATCTCGGCTCACTGCAACCGCTGCCTCCTGGGTTCAAACAATTCTCCTGCCTCAGCCTCCCGAGTAGCTGGGACTACAGGCACACACCACCACGCCTGGCTAATTTTTGTATTTTTAGGAGAAACAGAGTTACACCATATTGGCCAGGCTAGTCTCAAACTCCTGACCTTGTGCTCCACCCACCTGGGCCTCCCAAAGTGCTGGGATGACAGGTGTGAGCCACTGCACCAGGCTAAAACTTTAAATTTTTTACATGTCTTAAGGTGGGCTCAGAAGATATCATGGTATATGCTGGCAATAGGAGCATGTGCAATTATAAAATGCCAATTATATTTTGGTATTGACTCTTCCTTTCAAAATTATACCATGAATATTACTTTTCCTCTTTATAGGTGATACATGAAAGGCTTGAAAAGATTTTAAAAGTTTTATGAGGTTATAGAGCTAGCAATGAAGAGATTTCTTTCTTTCCTCCCTCTTCTTCTTCCTCTCCTTCCTCTTCCTCCTCCTCCTCCTCCTCCTCTTCTTCTTCTTCTTCTTCTTCTTCTTCTTCTTCTTCTCCTTCTCCTTCTCCTTCTCCTTCTCCTCCTCCTCCTCCTCCTCCTCCTTCTCCTTCTCCTTCTTCACCTTCTTCTTCTTCACAGAGTCACTCTCTGTCACCAAGCTGAAGTGCAGTAGTGCTATCTTGGCTCACTGCAAACTCTGCCTCCCAGGTTCAAGTGATTCTTCTGCCTCAGCCTCCTGAGTACTCCTGTGGTACTGAGTAGCTGGTACCACAGGCGTGCACCACCATGCCCAGCTAATTTTTGTATTTTTAGTAGAGACAGGGTTTCACCATGTTGGCCAAGATGGTCTTGATCTCTTGACTTCATGATCCACTCATCTCGGCCTCTCAAAGTACTGGGATTACAGGTGTGTGCCACCTTGCCTGGCCCAGTGAACAGATTTCTTATTCAAACTCTAAGTTTCTGATTAAGTCAGAGTCCCTGCAATATACCAAGTTGTTCCTTCCTGAACCTGTAGCATTTAAATACTGATATCCTGGCCAGGCATCTGGGTATAGTGGCTCACGCCTGTAATTCCAGCACTTTGGGAGGCCAAGGTTGGTGTATCACGAGGTCAGGAGATCAAGACTATCCTGGCTAACACGGTGAAACCCCATCTCCACTAAAAACACACACACACAAAATGATTAGCTGGGCATGGTGGCAGGCGCCCATAGTCCCAGCTACTCAGGAGGCTGAGGCAGGAGAATGGCGTCAACCTGGGAGGCAGAGCTTGCAGTGAGCCAAGATCATGCCACTGCACTCCAGCCTGGGCGACAGCGTGACACTCAATCTCAAATAAATAAATAAATAAATAAATAAATAAATAAATAAATACTGATGTCCTTACATCAGTCAAGGATAGCAATACTGGTAACTTTTAATTAAAACAGAAAGACATTTTATATTTTGAGGCAAAGGATGAGCCCAGTAGTAGAGCTACCAAACCTAATCAGAAACATCTCTCATGTTCTTTCACAAAACATGCTTTAAAAGCCTTGACCCACACCATTTTATTCCCCTGCAGAAACTATGCATTTGTAACTGATGTGGTTTGGATCTTTTGTCCCTGTCAGGCCTCTGAGCCCAAGCCAAGTCATCGCATCCCCTGTGACTTGCATGTATAAGGCCAGATGGCCTGAAGTAACTGAAGAATCACAAAAGAAGTGAAAATGCCCTGCCCCGCCTTAACTGATGACATTCCACCACAAAAGAAGTGAAAATGGCCGGTCCTTGCCTTAAGTGATGACATTACCTTGTGAAATTCCTTTTCCTGGCTCATCCTGGCTCAAAAGCTCCCCACTGAGCACCTTGTGACCCCACTCCTGCCCACCAGAGAACAACCCCACTTTGACTGTAGTTTTCCTTTACCTACCCAAATCCTATAAAACGGCCCCACCCTTATCTCCCTTCCTTGACTCTCTTTTCGGACTCAGCCCGCCTGCACCCAGGTGAAATAAACAGCCATGTTGCTCACACAAAGCTTGTTTGGTCGTCTCTTCACACAGACGCGCATGACAGTCCCCCCACTCCAAATCTGTTGTTGAAATGTGACCTCTCATGCTGAAGGTGGAGATGTTTGGGTGTTTGCATCATGGGGATGGATCCCTCATGGAAGGCTTGGTGCTGTCCTCACAGCAGTGAGTGAGTTCTCATTCTGTGAGTGCATTTGAGACATGGTTGTTTAATAGAGACTGGTAGCTCCACCTCTTTCCTCTTGCCCACTCTCTTGCCATGTGATACACCTGCTTCCCCTTTGCCTTCCATCATGATTGCAAGCTCACCAGAGGCAGATGCTGGCACTATGCTTAATGTACAGCCTGCAGAATCATGAGCCAATTAAACCTCTTTTTTTAATGAATTAATTACCAAGTCTCAGGTATTACTTTAGAGCAATGCAAATAAATGAACACAGAAAATTGGTACTGAAGAGTGAGACATTGCTATAAAGATTCCTGAAGTTGCAGAAACAGCTTTAAAACTGGGTGACATGCAGAGGTTGGAATATTGGCGGGCTCAGAGGAAAGCAGGAAGATGAGAGAAAGTTTAGAACTTCTCAGAGACTGAATAATAGTGACCAAAATGTTACTAGAAATATGGACAGTAAAGGCCAGGCTCAAAAGGTTTCAGATGAAAATGAAGAAGTCATTAGGAACTGGAGTAAAGATCACCCATGTTATGCCCTAGCAAGAACTTGGCTGCATTGTGTCCATGGCTTAGGGGTTTGTAGGAAGGTAAACTTAAGGTGATGACCTAGGGTAAAAGGTGGAAAAGTTTATGAACAGCAAATCATTCAAGATGTGCTGTAGCTGCTTCTAACAGCCTATGATCAAATACAGGAGCAAGGAAATACCTTAAAATTGGAACTTGTAATTAAAAGGGAAGCAGAGCATTAATAGCTTGGAAAATCTGCAGCCTGGCTTGGCCATATGGTAGAAAGGGGCAAAACATTTTCAGGAGAGGAATACAAGAAGGGCATGGAGCAACCACTTGCTAGAGAGGTTTGTGTGACTAAATGGGAGTCAATTGTTAATAGTCAAGACAATAGGAAAAAGACCTCAAAGGCATTTCAGAAGTCTCTGGGTCAGCCTCCTCCCATTACAGGCCCTAAGGCCTAGCAGGACAGAATGGCTTCCTGGGCCAGGGCCAGGGACTTGCTAACCTTCACAACTTTGGAACACGGTTCTCTGTATCCCTGCTGCTTCAGCTCCTGCCTGACTCAAAAGGCTGAGTCAATGCCCTAGAGGGTGCAAACCATAAGCCTTGGTGGCTTCCACGTGGTGTTGAGTCTGCAGGCACAACAGAATGCAAGAATGAAGGAGGCCTGGAAGGTTCCACCTAGAATTCAGAGGATGTATTGAAAAGCCTGGGTGCCAAGACAGAAACTTGCCACAGAGGCAACAGTCCTGTAGAAAGTCTGTACTAGGGAAATCCCAAGGTTAAAGGTGGAATTGGAGCCCATGCAAAGTCTCTACCAAGGCACTGCCTAGTGGAACAATGGGAAGGGGGCTGCTGTCACATAGACCTAAGAATAATAGAGCCACTGGAAACTTTCATTTGTGCCTAGAGAAGCCACAGGCACTGGACTCCAACCTGTGAGAGCAACTACAGGTGCTTCACCCTGCAAAGCCACAGGGGCAAAAATGCCTAATGCCTTGGGAGTCCATCCCTTACAACAATGCACCCAGGATGGGGGACACAGAGTTAAGGAAGATAATTTTGGAGCTTTAAAGATTTAATGACTGCTCTGCTGGGTTTCAGAAATGTGTGGGGCCTGTTGCCCTTTTCTTTTGGCTGACTTCTCCCTTTTGGTGTGATGATGCTTACTCAATTCCTGCACCACCATTGCCTCTCAGAGGTAAATACTTCATTTCTTTTTTTATTTTTTATTTTACAGCCTCACAGGTGAAAGAAACTTGCCTTGAGTCCCCAATGAGACTTTGAATTTTGAACTTTTGGGTGATGCTGGAATGAGTTGAGGCTTCTAAAGACTCTTGGGAAGGGATGATTGTATTTTACAATGTGAGATGAACATGACATTTGGGGTCCCAGAGGTGGAATCATATGGCTAGTATATTTTGTCCTCTCTAAATCTCATGTTGAAATGTAACCTCCAAAGTCAGTGGTGGGGCCTGTGGAAGGTGTTTGGGTCATGGGGACAAATCCCTCGTGAATGCCTTGGTGCCATCCTTGAAGTAATATGTAAGCTCTCACTTTGAGTTCAAGTGAGATCTGCTTGTATAAAAGAGCCTGGCTCCTTCTTCTCCTCCTCTCTCTTCCTCTCTCTCATCATGTGATATACCTGCTCCTCATTTGCCTTCCATCAGTTGTAAGCTTCCTGAGGCCCTCACCAGAAGCAGATATTGGCACTATGTTTCATGTACAACCTGCAGAATCATGAGCCAATTAAACCTCTTTTCTTTATAAATTACCCAGTCTCAGGCATTCCTTTATAGGGATGAAAACAGACTAACATAGTTACTAAAAACCTCTATGAATAAAGACTTTGTCCACATTTTCACTATGCATCCCAGATTTTCTAGAAGATATTTCTGAACATCATTGCAAAGGCAACCACATAATAGTAGTTCTGATTCCAGAAATTATAGAGTAACTTGTATCAGACTATCCATTAGAAAGATAATAAATAAACTAAACTGAATTCCAGCTTTGGCAGCAGAGTTAAAACCCATCTCCAATACACAAGTAAGTAGATAAATTTAAAAAATAACAAATAAGCTTTGAACAAATAGACCTGAAAAAAGTTTGAAGATACTGGAGACCAGACAAAAATGAGCAAATCCTGGCTGGAGTTTGGCCCTTGAAAAGGAGAATGGCAAGGATGAGACCTCATTTGTATACCTTTTCCCTCTTATGGGGAAAAAAGACAAAAAGTATTGGAAACAGTAAATGGGAGAATATATAAAATTTACAAAGGAACGAAGATATAAATAATTGCTAATGTCACAATAAAAAACATGAAAATAAGAAGAAAATGAATCTTATCTTTAAATTCCTTAAGACAAAAGCAAAAATTTTAAATCAGCATGCTGCATCGAGTCAAAGTAACTTACTTGGTTAAATAAATATATATTTTACGTAAATGAAAGCTGAAAAGATACATTTCTCAAGTTCTGTACTATAAGAAGTGCTAAAAGAAGTTCTTCAGAATGAAGTGAAATGACTATAGATAGAGACAGAGATTCACAGGGAGGAATAAAGATGACCAGAAATAAGAGCTCTAGGTTAAATGAAGGAACTGTATTTTTTCTTTTAATTTCTTTAAAAGAAAATTGACAATTTAATGCAAAAAATATAAGGTTGAATTATAAAATTTATAAGTGGATTTAAAGTGTATGGCACCAATAATGTTACTGAATTCATATGGGTATGCAGCAACCTTAGTTTTTTCCTCTTCAGGAAAAACAAATTGACTGAAGAGGCAGGAGATACCAGAGGAATTTTTAGAGCAAGAGTGAAAGTTTACTAGAAGTCTTTAGAATAGGAATGTAAGGAAGTAAAGTACACTTGGAAGAGGGACAAGTGGGTGACGTGAGAGATAAGGTGCACAGTTTGACCTTTGGACTTAGCATACTTCCAGGATCTTGCATCCCTTCTCTCCTGATTCTTCCCTTGGGGTGGCCTGTCACGTGCAGTGAACTGCCAGCACTTGGGAGGGGAGCATGCACAGCGTGTTTACTGGATCTGTACACTTGCTCAATTGAGGTGCTCTCCCCTTACCAGCCGAATGTCCATTGGTGGTAATATACCAGTTAAACTCTACCATTTTACCGCTTAGTGCACATGCTCAAGCCAACTCACTCAACTCCTGAGATCTTACTGGGAAGCTGCTTATCACCAGTTTCAGCTGTTTCTTGGGAGACTGCCTTTACCTGGCACTGGATGTGACCATTGTTATTTAGAGAGATGGTTTACTAACCACCTGACCATCATCTGATGGATGTCTAACATTCCTAGAGAGGGAGTGCTCTCCTACCTTGCTTGTGTGTGACTAGCTACCTACTGTAACAATTTCCCCCTCAATAGTCCAAGACCACAATTCTTTGGAGAAAAATGGATGAAGGTCAGTCTTCTGTAACTGCTTCCCTCTCACAGAGGGGCAAGGGTGGTTCTGTGGGTCTTGGCCTCTTGCTAGTTGTCAGGGAAGGGTTTGCTCTGTGGGATGGTGAAAGCAGTATCCAGCCAGGTCCAAGGGAGACATGGGCAGGATTTCACCTCTGTCATGTCTCACTAATGGGCAGTCTAGGGGTCTCCTGCAGGAGGGTGACTCTTAAATATTGAGAGGATGGTATCCCTCACTAATGATCATCTAGAGCTTGATGGCCTGAAGGCAAGAGAAGACAAATCAGGTTATTAGATTTAGCAGAATGTTAAAGTGAAATAAGGGGGTGATGACAGGTGACACACCCAGGTAGCTGGTGGCTATAGTCATAACTGCTAAGAATTGGGTGTGTGGGGGTGCTAGCCAATTCCAGTATGTGCCAAGAATTGCAATACTGATCCAGATTTTTTCATTACCCATCCCTTTTCTTTCTTCTGAGCTGCAGCCGGAGATCACTAGTTGGTTCACTGGAATAAGTAGGGTTAGTCTAAATTGCAGACAAAAACTCAAAAACAACTGATGAGACTAGAACTTAAGAACAGTGTACCATAGTTCTTAAAACATAATTTTCCTCTCTCTAGATCTTATTTTTATGAAAAATAAATCATGATAGGACTGATTTGTTTGCAAAATAAGTTCTAGTCTTATTACACTTGGCCAGATTATTTACATGAAACACACCAAGATTAATCATTTTCCAGAAAGTGACATTTTTTACTTACCAGATGTCAGGAACCCTGTACAGGGACTGTGTAGACAAGGTATGAGGCCAGTTTTCCCAAGGGGTTTTATTGTCTCTGTAAGTCAAATTTGATTCCTTTAAAAAAGCACATTATTTCAGTCAAAGCCTTGATAAAACAAGCAGTGTCTCTAATTGTGTCCTGTTGCAAAAGGAAACAGATTCATATTGCATTTATGCAAATAACTGTATTGCCATGAGTTAAGAATATTCACAAATAGTTTTCAAATTCAGGAGAAATCAGGTAGGGAGAAAAAAAAAACTATGCTCCAAATTATATTGATAGTAGTATAATTTATTTACTCAATTTTTAAAAGCTGTAAATAGCTCAAAAGATAAGTTTTCTTGTCTTTTAAAACAAATGAAGGATTAACAACATTTTAAGCAAAAATTCATTAAAGAATTATTTTAGTCTTCTATTCATTTAGTCCATGTTCTGCTTGATACTTATGAACATTTTAGCTCTCCATATCTCTATTCTAATGACACAATCTTGAAGTTACGAGAACCTGTGTTTTATAATACCTGTTAGAGTACTATAGCTATTTATAAAACCACCTTCTAAAAATAATCAAAACAAGACAACTAATGTTCATGGATGACAAAACGTCTTAGGGCAGACACAGTCAAAGTCATAATTGACAAGGAAATTTGTTACCTTGGTGGTACACAATAATTTAACATAGTAATTATGATTATTCCTGATAACATATATTAACTTATGTCAGAGTTACAGGAGTTTTGCATAATTTTGGAACACATGTACCAATAACACATTTATAAAAATATAGTCCAAAGAAATCCAAATGTTACCTTTGCATCAGTGTGCTATTGATGTCAAACCCAACTCAATAAAACCTTAATAGGCAAATCTGTTCCATTTTAATCAGTCTGACCATAAGGTAAGATTCTCATGAACATTTTATAACCCTTTACAATTTTCTGTTAAAGAGCAGAACAATACTCTAAGAAAACTGTGCTGTGCTTTTATTCCAATGTTTAATTTACAGACAAACTGAATAATATCCTTTTAATTTTAGCTAATATGTTCACTCACACAATTTCTTTTACATGATTAATTTTTCACAAACATTCCACAACTTAAACTTCTAGCTTTATCTAATCTAACTTTAAACAACAACTTAACCCTCTAAAATAGGCAATAAACTACATTCCCATGCTTTCTTATAATCTTTTACTAAAAGCATATTCTACTTTCCTTACCTGTCTTGCATGTAAAACTCTTTTTTCAGTAGTCTCAAGTACATGAAAACAGTAAAACTATTTTCTAGTAGTCTCAAGTCTCAAGTACTAAATAGTTAAGTAGTCTTAATTGTTAGCAACTTTTACTTTTATTAAAAAACTTCGTAAGTGATTCTAACTATGTATGAGGTTTGGAGCATAGGACATCAGACAGAAATGAAGATAAGGCCTGACTCTTTCCAGCATAGCTAGGGGTCATGGCTAACACTGTATATTATATCTCCTGGACTTGCCTAGCTTTAAAGCAGAGATATTGTACAGTTTAGAGTCATAGGAGCAGTTTAGGAAGCATTAAGTAGGCCTAATATCCTTTAGAATTGTATATTATTTCATAAATTCCTTCTTATAAATCTTTTCATGAATTGCATAGACCATGTACAACACGCTTGGACTTTCTGACTTGTCCTAGACATTCCTCTATTTAAACAACCAGTCATTTTACTTTAGGACAAGATTTTACCATACAAGATTCTTTCTTATATAAAATCTATTTTCTTTATAACCTTCCTTACCAGAAATACCTCTTTATTTTTATAAAGTTTGAATGAGACAAGTCATTTTCTTTCTGCTAGAAAGTCAAGCTTTGTACTGCTTGTTACTGGGTGAGTTCTGTAAAGGAGGAGCAAATGAGGAGGTTACTTACATACTATAGAAGTCATCCACCCTCAACAGATTGCTCAGTTAAATTTTTACTAAGATTTGTCTGAATAAGTATGGGCTATTTCTAAACCCCTGAGGTGGGACAGTCCAGACTGAAGTTATTGGCTGAAGATTTAGGTAGCTTTCACAAGAGAAATAGAGCTACTATAGGGAAGGATGAATTCAGAAGTTGAGTAAACATTAAGCAGGTACCTATCTTGGTAAATACATTTTTGCCCCGAAGAGGTGTGAATTTTTTCTTTTGGAGGGAGGAGGTGCAATTTGCCTCATTACCTGACAGAATTTGGAGGAGAGTTGCTCAAAGATTAGCACAGAGTAGTCATCCCTTGAAGCCAAAAGGGAAAATTATAATTTTACTTTCTGCCTCCATAGTTGTCCTTGTTCTGTTGATGACGGTGTCTGAACTGGGAGCTTGCTAAAGCAGACAGCCTTTTCAGATCAAGGTCACCAGGGGTTGGGATTCTGTCCTGGGGCCCTTAAGCCCTCAGGGAAGTTCCATTTCAGTGGTTGAGCTTGTGGCAGAGAGAACAAGCCATGTGGGTCTTTTTCCTATTTATCTCATTGGAGTAGTTTACCTTCCAGTGGCCTGGCTTCCAGCACCAATGGCAATTACCTGGGGGAGTGTCCTTAGCACAACCTGGAGAGAGCTTGAGAGCTTGTAAAGTAGCCAATACTTGATCCTGCCTTTTGTTCCTGCATTTTTCCTTTTTCTTAACCCTGTTCTCCTTATTCTACTCTTGGTTATACAAGACTGAGAAGGCTAATCTGAGGACCTCCTGCACACAGGGTCACTGGGTTCCATGACTGACTTTTGTAATTTCCTCCCAGTTAACACTTAGGCCAAACAATATTACAAAGGAAACCTAGTTTTTTGTTTTAAGGTTTGGGGAAATCAAACTTTTCCCACCTTTGGGGGATGCATCCGTGGGGCATGTCCTATAGTATGAAGACATAATTACCCATCTGTGAAGAGAGAACAGAAAAGAGAGAAAAAAAAAAAAAAGGAATAGCAATGTCTTCCCTCTACTTTTCTATTATCTTGAATGGGGCATCCCCCAATATCCTTAGGGATGAACTGGTAAAACTGTATACTTTTGGTCCCATGTCATCACAATTAACCACTTAAGAATGTGTACCCCTAACCTTTCATTTATCTCTGTTCTAAAGGTAATCTGTTAGCCTGGGACCACAGTTCATCTCTGTCCTGTGGATCTCTTGTACCTGTGGCCTTGGGCCAGCCTATATCCTTATTTCCATGACCTTGTAGTGACACTTGCTTGGAATATTCTAGAAAAAAATAAGATACTCTCTTTTCTCAGATTTCCATTTTCCATGTTCTTTAAGTAGAGGAGAAGCCTGTTTTTCACCTAACTGCCCAAAGGGGACTGGACTTTCCTCCACTTTCTCTTCAAATATGACCTTGAGGGTCTTGATGCATGTTGTGAAGAATGCAGAAGTAATTAGAGAAATGGAGGATACAGAAGGAAGTGGTCGGAAGCAAGAGGAATAATCATGGAAAGCCTTAATATCCTTGAATATATAGCAGCCCTTGAATTCAAGAGGGCAATGTTTGTTTTCCCTCTTGATATAAATGAAGAACCTCTGGAAGACTTAGAGCTTGGGGGAAGAACTTGCAATTGGCAAAAGAAGAATTCTCCCTCCTTCCAAATGGGTGCTAACTCAAAAAAAGTAAGTAAGTTGGATCTTTAAAGGATCAAAGTGAGGCCCTATGCAGTTAGACAAACTGCTTCAAAAGCCACTGAAAACTCGACTCTGAGGTATAATAGGAACAGAAAGTATATGGTAAGTCATAAGGAGCTGGCAGAGCTGGAGTTCCAAGTAGTGGCTGTCCTGGAAATGTGTCAGCAGACAAGGGAAGGGTTTGTGGTCATCTGAGCTGGTAGGGTAAACACGAGTATAAATCTCAGGGGATTTCTGCAAGGCAGCCTGTGTCTTTGCTGCCAAACAAATGCAGCAAGAGCCATGGGTGCACAAATAACAGGGAGTGTGTGTTTAAGAATTCATGTGGCATGTGAAGTTAAAGCAAAGAGGCAGACTTGCCTCCAAGGCAGATAGTTCTGTGGGTGTGCAAGGTCATTTCAGAATATACGCAGAGAAAAACAGGAGAATATGCTGTTTGGGTTTTTGGAAAGAGCTGATTTTAGTTGAAAAAGCAGAGGAAACCCAAGACATTGCACGGTTTTAGGCTTTAGCCCTACCACTCTCATAAGCCTCCTGTCCAGGAGGGTCTGTCTCAGATCTACTCAGTGTAGACCCCAAGGTTATTCCCACCTCTGCAAGCTGCCAGTCAGGGTGAGCTGAGAGATCAGCCTGGTGGGTGAGTGTGAGCAGAGTCGCTTATGGTCAAGAGGAATTGTTCTGAGGGTTTGTTAGTAAGCAGGAGAAAGAAGGGAAGAAGAAAACTATGTGTGAGTGTTGAATGCCTTCCGCCGAAGCAACTGAGGAATAAAGATCTCTTACCATTGAAGATTGTGTCAAAGTCACAGAAACAAAATATGTTGATGGCCAAATGAATTTGAGACACACAGCACCAAAGTATGTTAGCAGTGGAAGGTATCTGAGTCACATGGTACCAAAACACGTTCCCAGCAAAACATATCTATGTCATGGCACCAAAGTATGTCACCAGCAGTAAATCCATATGGGTCTACAGCAACCCCAATTCTTGCCTCCTCAGAAGAAAGAATTCAACCAAGGAGGTATAAGACAGAAGGAGAGATACAGACACGTTTTCGAGCAGGAGTGAAAGTTCATTAGAAAGCTTTAGAACGGGAAGGAAAGAAAGTAAAGCACCCTTGGAAGAGGGCCAAGTGGGCGACTGGAGGGATCAAGTATGTGGTTTGTCCCATTGACTTGAGTTTGATATGTTGACATGCTTCCTGGTTCTTGAGTCCCTTCTCCCTTGATTCTTCCCTAGCGGTGGGCTGTCCTCATGTGCAGGGGCCTGCCAGCATTTGGGAGGTGAGCAGGCACAGCATGTTTATTGGAGTTGCATGCATGCTCACTTGAGGTGTCCTTCCCTTACCAGCCAAATATCCCTAGAAAGACATATATCAGTTAAACTCCACTATTTTGGCTCTTAGTGTGCATGTTTGAGCCCTGTCACCCAGCTTCTGGGATCTTATCGGGAAGTTTCTGATCACCAGTCTCAGGTGTTTCTGTTTATTGGGAGACTGCCTTTCCCTGGCACTGGCTATAACCAATTATCATTTTAGAGAAACAGTGTAACAACTCCCTGACCTTCATTTGATGGTCCCCTGACATTCCTGTTTGGCACAGGGGAAGAGGCTTTCCTACCCTGCTCATATCTAACTACCCACTGTAAGAGCAATACACAGTATAGATACATGATCTTATATATACATCTTACATACAATATCATTTCAAGCTTCTCACACTTCAAATTAAATGGTGCCATATTAACCCTAAGTAGCTTGCAGTAAGTGAAAGATGCCTATTGTAATCCTTATAGTAAGCACTATTATTCACAAAATGCCATAGCCAAAATTTCAATGGTAGAAGGAAAATGTAACACTGAAAAATTAACATAACCCAGAAGAAGGCAGAAAAGGAAGAACAGCAAAGCAAAATCAGAAGAAATTAAAACAAAATTACAGAAAATTAGCTAATGGATATTAGAAAATTTACAAATGTAACCCCAACTATACCGATTATTACATTAGCTGTGGTTATATCATCAGATTTAATAAAATAATCAAGATCCAAACATCCTCTTTAAAAGATATGTGTATTTAACATAAAGAAACAGGTAGCCTAAAACAAGCAAGACCCAAACACCTCTTTTTTTTTTTTTAACTTTGTTTTAGGTTCAGGATATTTGCATCAAATATCCTATTTAAAGATATGTATATTTAATATAGGGCACAAATAGACTAAAACATAAAAGATGGAAAAAGATATACTCTCTAAAATGTAAATTGTGTGAATACTGTAATATCAAAGTGTGCTCCAAGACAATAAACATCACCTGAAATAAAGTGCAACATTTCATTAAGACATAACAATCATAAATGTTTGCATACTTAATTAACAGAGCTTCAAAATACAGCCATCTGCTGCATAATGTTGTTTCTGTTTTGCATATATAATGCTGGTCCCACAGCATTATAATGGAGCTAAAAAATGTAAAGCCGTTGTAATGCAGTGCAATGCATTACTCATGTGCCTGTAGTGGTGCTGAAGTAAACATACCTACTTTATGAAGTAAAAATGTTGTAGTAACTAAGTTGAATTCATGATTGAAGAAAGAAAAATATTTTTGATAAGTTTCATGTAGCTGAAGTGTACAATGTTTATCTAGTCTACAGTAGACTGCAGTGATGTGTTCGGCCTTCATATTCACTCGCTAGTGCTTCATTGACTCACCCAGAGCAACTTCCAGTCGTGCAAGCTCCATTCAAGGTAAGTGCCTTATACAAGTGTACCAGTTTGTTATCTTTTATACGTTATTTTTACCATACCTTTTCTCTGTTTACTTATGTTTAGATGTACAGATTTTTAACGTTGTGTTATAATTGCCTACGGTATTCAGAACAGAAGCCCGCTGAGATTTGTAGCCAAGGAACAAAAGGCATACCATCTAGGCTAAGTGTGTAGTAGGCTATAGACTTGTGTAAGTGCACTCTATGATGTTCACAGAATGACAAAATCACCTAACAACACATTGCTCATACTGTATTTCTGTGGTTAACTGATGCATGACAGTATATAAAACAAAACAGAAAAGTAAAGGAAAATGGACAATTACAGGTTTTAATATTGCATTATCACTGACTGATAGATTAGTTAGACACAAGACCAGTAAAGATACATAGGATCTAAAAGACACTATCAATGACCTTTTCCTAATTGACATTTGTAGAACACTGAATAATATGTCCCAGTTACGAAACTTCAGAAAATGCATTATTTTCAGTTGCACATTAAACATTCACCAAGACAGAATATATGCAGGCCCAAAATAAATCTCAAGAAATGTCAAAAATCGAAGTCAGATAAGAACATTTATTCACAACCATAAAATTAAATTTGATACTGTAACAATAAACTAGACAGAATAGTTCAAATGTTTGGAAAAAATAATTAATAGAATAAAAAAAGAAATAACAAGAAAACCATTTAGAATCTCATTATAATGATAACAACACTTATCAACATTTGTGAAACGCAGGTAACATTGTGTTTAAAGGGAAATGTATAGCTGTAAATATTTTAAGAAAATAAGAAAGGTTAACATCAGTGATATAATTTTCCATCTTAAGCAACTAGAAAAAGATAGGCAATTTATATACAGAGTAAATAGAAGGAAATAAATTATAAAGATATGAGAAATTAAATAAGTACAGAATAGATAAAATGTTTAGATTAATAAATTGATAATCCTCTAGCAAGACTGATTAAGAAAAAAATGCTTATTTATTATCAGGAATAATAAAAGGTATTACAATATGCAAATATTTATGAAAACTCTATTCCAACAAACTTAAAGATTTTGATATGGACAATTTTTTTTGGAAAATACAACATAGTAAAACTGACATAAAAAATAAAATGTCTGAATAGCTCTGTACCTATTAACTAAACTGAAATTGTTATTAAAAAGCCTTTGTCCAAAGAAAAAATGCAAGACAATACATTGATGAAGTATATAAAATATATGAGTATTAAATAATACTAGTACTAAGCAAAACCTAAAACATTATCTGGTTGCTCTTATCATAAAAGCAGGAGCAAGAAAAGAAGAGGCGAAGGAAGAGGAAAAGGTGATGGAGGAGTAGAAGGAGTTAACAATGCAGAAAAGAAAATTCAATTTTAAAACTCAATCCAATTTACATTTTTACTTCCCTAAATTATGATTCGATTTCTATCATTTCATTCAACATTAAACTCAGTTTCCACCATGACCCTTGCAATTTGTGTTAAATCCTGAACTGACTAATGAAACTAATTTCTTGAGAGCAAACAAATTTACCTTCTTTCTCTTCTTTTATTTGAACAAGTTCTTTTCTCTTTCAGGACTTTTATTTCTTATCTGAATGGTTTCTGCTTAGCTACAAATTTCCATGATTATAGTGTTTCCATGAAATTTTAAGTGAAAAGGATACTAGGATAAAGCTCAAAACACATGGTTGGCTTAGAAAGGCTTTGCAATTGATATTAAAAGAATAATTGAGTAGTAATTGCCCCATGCTCAAATGAAATTTTGGCTTTTATCTTTACCAAATTATTGCCTCCCTCTGCCACAATAAGTAAGGAACATTTAATTTAAAAAACAAAATTTAAATAGTAGTACTACAATAAACTCATCAATATTAACTAACTGTTTTAAACATTTACTCAACTGAATAAGATCTTTACTATAGATTGTAATAGCTATGTTTAAGAAAGGTATCTCGTAATATTAATCAAAAGATTAAAGTGACTTGTTAGATTTCTGTTACAATATAGCTGTCAACTCTATAATTTTCCATCAATAGAAAGTTCATTCTGCAAAATTATTTGTATTTTATTATTTATTTATTTATTTATTTATTATTATTTTTTGAGACTGAGTCTCACTCTCTCGCCCAGCCTGGAATGTGGTGGTGCCATCTTGTCTTACTGCAACTTCTGCCTTCCAAGTTCAAGAAATTCTCATGCCTTAGCTTCCCGAGTAGCTGGGATTACAGGCACCCGCCACCATGCACGGTTAATTTTTGTATTTTTAGTAGAGACGGGGTTTCACCATGTTGGCCAGACTGGTCTTGAACTCCTGACCTCAAGTGATTCACCATTCTCAGCCTCCCAAAGTGCTAGGATTACAGGTATGAGCCACTGTGCCCCGCCTGCAAAACTATTTTTAATGTCATTGTAGAAGTGTCACCTTATCCATACTAAGGAATATAGCTATACAGACATGACATGTAACTTCCAAGCTTGATTTGTGAGATTTCAAAGAAATTTAGAAAGCCTTCTATCTACCACATGTGCGTATTTTTAGATTGAGTGTTTTTTTTTTCAGTAGTATGTTTGCCAAAGGGGTCCATTATTTTCTCCCTCTTACAATGAAATATTTAGACTCATGGCTCAGTTTTGCAAGTGAAATGCTCAAGGGAACATGGACTAGGAGAGGACACATGAAATAATTTAATATTTACAGCACATTATTTTTGCAATAGTTATTTTGGAGTCAGATTCAATATTATCCTTTTTTATCTTATTACTTATGTACGTAATTTTATTTTATTTTATTTTATTTTTTTTTGAGAGAGAGTCTGGCTGCATCACCCATGAAGAAGTGCAGTGGCATGATCTCAGCTCTATGTGTGTGATTTATAATAATATATCATGATTAAAAACATGCTTCAAACGTTTATTTTACAAAAGCTAGTTTTATATGCTTCCTTTGAAGTTAACATAATTGCCTTATCTCCAGTTAAGTCAATATCCTCAGATTTAATAAAAAGTTGTCAGAACATGTTCTTAAGATTTTAGTAATTACAAAAAGTGGTATGCATGTAATAATATTATAAATTTTCCTTTGGCATGATTTCTATTTTTTAATATGCTATAATAAATAACATATTTGTGTTATTTTCCATAAAATCAGGATAAAACACAATCAAATTATGACTATGAACTGAGAATCAATGAACTTCAGGAGATATTAATAGCCACATGTGCTGATTTTAGTTAATTCTATGGACTGTTACTGTATACAGTAAGATGTACTACATTTCTGAAAGACTATGCCGTAGCTACAATTTGAATTCTTCCAATGAAAGGTGTTACATTAAATCATGAAGAATTCTTTACACTGTTCTTTTGAAAGCTCTAATTTTAGAAGAATCCTTTTATAAAGAACAAATTTCTACCTTCCTTTTCATTTTAACTGATTGCTAGCAGTACTATTGTCGGCAGTTATGCAGCCCTTTAGCATAAGCTTCTTCATTCTAAGTGACAGCTCGTCCACATTAAAAACCATCATCTCTCTCCATAACTGCCTTGAGTTCACCAACACTTTCACACACGTATTACAGCCACCTGTTCATGAAACACAACATTTATTTTTTTTCCTTCAGTATATAGTGTGTTCGTAGTTCTTTTAGCTATCTGAATATACCGTTTCCCTTGCCCTGATGATATGCCATCATGATTATCTCATAAAAGACTTTTTCTGTGCCAATTGTATCATGGTCCTACAATTAATTAACAGAATGCCAAGAAAAGTAACTTCATTTCTTTGTATTTCTAAATAGTCTCCTGATATAAAACAAGAAATTAAATGACCAAATTATATTTCTTTTTCTGCTAAAATACATAAAGCAAATCAGGGAGACAATGACTTGACTGAACTGTCTCAAACTTTGTGTTCTTTTTATGTACACAGATACAAAAAAATAAATAAATACATTGTACATTTAGGAAATTTGACAAATTATAGACTAGATAAAGAAAACATGGAACATATACAACATGGAATACTATGCAGCCATAAAAAAGGATGAGTTCATGTTCCTTGCAGGAACATGGATGAAGTTGGAAACCATCATTCTCAGCAAACTATCACAAGAACGGAAAACCAAACAGCACATGTTCTCACTCATAAGTGAGAGTTGAACAATGAGAACACATGGACACAGGGAGGGGAGCATCACACACCAGGGCCTTTTGAGGGATAGGTGGCTAGGGGAGGGATAGCATTAGAGAAATACTTAATGTAGAGGATGGGTTGATGGGTGCAGCAAACCACCATGGCATGTGTATACTTATATAACAAACCTGCATGTTCTGCACGTGTATTCCAGAACTTAAAGTATAATAAATAAATTACAAAATCAAATTTAAAATTTTCATTATAGAACTTGTTCCAAACATTCAATGATGTGCTTTACTGGAAGATAAAATATGGGTAACTCAAACAGGCAAATTTTCTTTACTAAAATGGTAGTGTGGACAAGCCACCATAATCCATTTTAAGTTGATCTTTATGGTACATTTGCTCAGAACAATTAGATATGCACAAATATGTCAACAGAAAAATTGATTAAAAGTTTAAAGAGATAAAATAAATAAATGCAATAAATTATTTGATCAACTTGAAGTCAGTTTGAATGACAACAAGCATTAAATTTGCATATAATGAAAAAATTAGGCAATTCATTTTTTGTTACTGATGATTTACTGTAGTGTGTTCTGTAATGAATAACTTCCTTCTGAACAGTAATTTGGCAGACTTAAATACCTCTGAAATATTCATAGACTTAGAAACAGTAATTCGCCTTTTACTTTGAAAGCTGTAATTTTAGAAGGATCCTTTTATATCAAAATATAATAAATAATTTATTTATTATATTTTAGGTTCTGGAATTTATTATACTTTAAGTTCTGTGAGTTTATTCTATGGGCTGATGAAATGTATCCACAAATACTTCTTTCTAGGTGTCTTCATTATGTTATTATTTGTAAAGGCAGAAAATACTGTGCATCTTCTGAATGGTCAAAATAAGGGATAATTAAAATGCTATTCATTTATTTCATGCAGTGGATTGTACATATTCATTATACTCTACTTTCCTGAGTAATATTTCATACATTTAATAATCTCATAATTCATTTTTGGTGGGAAAATTATGGGACATAGTAGAGCTTATATAATATTATAAAGAGTTTTAATTTTTTATATTGCCAAAACCAGGAGAAGATACACCAAAATACTAATTTCAATGTATTATTTTTAATTTCAATATATTTGCCCTAAGAGAGGGCGAAAATTCCCAGGGATATTACAAAGAGAAAGGTACAGCTAGAATAAGTAACATGTTAGGGATTTTATTGTATTTCCCCAAATTTATGTTTTGTAGTCCTAACCCTCAGTACTTCAGAAAGTGACTGTCTTTGGAGAAAGGGTCTTCAAAGAGGTAAAGTTATATTAACAATGAGATCATGAAGGTGGGCCCTACTCGGTGTGACTGATGTTTTTATGAAGGGAGAAAATTAGGACAGAGACACATATTAGAGAGGAAAGACTGTGAAAACACAGGGAGAAGGCCATTTACAAGCCAAGGGGAGACTTCAGAAGGGAATAACCCTGCTAACACCTTGAGCTCAGACCTGTAGCCACCAGAACTTGAGAAAATAAACTTCTGTTGTTTATGTCCCTCAATCTTTGGTACTTTGCTATGGCAACCTTGGCAGAGTCACATAGAACATAGTCACTAAGCCAGAAGATAAGAATGACTGGAATTTGCTAATAATGCAAACTATAACGTCTATATGAAAGCAGAACTATCATTCACAAAACTGGGAGGACTTCACCGTTACCAATTTTTCAAGACTTTTTTCTTTTTTCTTTCTCAGTCTTGTGACTGCTTCTTTTCCGTTTGGCCTGATTGTCCTTTGGCAATGTCTCTCCTTCTTCAAAAGTTCAAGGCTTGAATACGCAACAGCTGATTCTGGACACCAAGGGTTTTTAACGTCTTGATGATTAAAAAACCAGAGTGCCTTACCATTCCAAGCTTATAAACTTGGCTTGAGATTTTTGAGTTTGAGGCTTGAATTTACCTCCAGAGCAGGCAAGTTTATAGTGTTCAGATAATCACTTTAATGGACTTTCAATTATGAAATGTTCAAGCGAAGTTCCCAATCTGGGATGTTGACTCTCCAGACACCCTGACTCCGATGAACTAAACTATGCTACCAAATGATATAAGAGACTCTTCATTCATTATGTCTGTATATCAAGATCCCACTTAGAAATGTTTCTTTTGTAAATATGGATTTAGTCTGCACTCTTTCTGATTACATTTATTGCTTCTTGGCAAATACATTTTGTTTGTGGTCTGGTTCAAGCATTTGATCAAAGGATATTAAGAGCAAAGATGCTGTGTTATATGTGGATTCACGCTGTCTGAGACCATAAAGAAGAACCAACTGGGATTTCTGAATTCTATTCCACAATCTACAATTTAAGACTCATGCCTGCTGTTATTTTTATATGGAATAACTCACACATGGACAAATGTAGTGACACAGAATTCATATGTTCAGACACATTATGCTTATTAAGCCTAAGGCAGATCCAGCCTCTGTATGCAGAGAACATGGTTCCATAAAGTGTGTTGGAACTCTCAAGTCCAGTCGTCTAGGAAAGCATACTGTCCTGGGGAGGAAATGAACACTAGGGAGGAACTTAGACTTGACAAGAGAGGTGTACAATTTTCTCTTCCCCCTGGGGAGTTCAGGTACTGAGTTTCAGGTGAGAGATACTCAAAAATATGCCCTGGGGAACAATAAGATGGCTTTGTAATAAAGAGAGCCCAAACTGGGTCATAGAAGGGCCTATGTAGTACAGGGAGGACATAATTTGCCCTTGTTCCAAGTTGTCTATGTGGTAGTTCTGTTTTCATAGGTTCATATTTACTGAATTACACTCCTGATTCTAGAAACGGGATTGTGCTGTCAAATAGTATTATATGCACCTAATTGCCAAGGTCCATCCATGAACAGATTTTCCTGAATAATTGAACAGAGATCACTGACCATAAGAGACAATATGAGTTATAGAACAAATGTAATGAAATCAGATTCTAGTTTGGTTTTGAAGAATAAATATATTTTTAACTTTGAACCAAGAATCTTGTACTATCTATGCTTCCATTCCTAAATAAGTGTCTTGAATAAGGTGATCTTTATAGTCAGCTATCAGCAGCTAAATTTTCTGGTTTAGCACATCTCACTGAAATACCTGAGTCATCATTTTTGAACCTCAGATATTGTACTGAGTTGCAAATGTTAAGAGAGGATCATATAGTTTTAATTCTGAGTCAAATTAAAGTATTGAACCTAAGTATCTGAGGTTCAATGTAACATTAAGAGTTTTCAGTACCTGTGGACCTTAGAGGGTACACTTCATGCCTAAAAACCACATACACAAAGGTCAGGGAGCACAGGCAAAAGGAGAGAGAGTGGGGGGCAATTAGCAGTCTAGATTGGGGAATGGGGTGTAGGTCGCCTTATGTTTGAATACATGGTCTGAATGGTCTATTAAAAGGAAGTGGTGGGAAATCAGGAAGCCCAGTCCACCAGCAGGAGAGATGCCTCTAAGTTCCTATCTCTGGCAACCTGCTCAAGCGATTTGAGTGTAGTGTAGAGCTGAAAACTTTGCCAAGGTTGACTGAGTCCTGTCTCTGTTACAAGAAAGCTAAATAAACTTGCATTTAAAACAGATGCTGAGGCAACATAATATTATGAGTTTTCACTACAACTAGGTATAACTTAGGTACTAAAGTGACTGAATGTATTGGTGCAAGTTCTAAAACTGAGCACTATTTCTTTGTGGTCACCACTGAAGTCATGCTGGACTTAACACCGGGAACTTGAAAAAATGGAATTCTAAGCCCTCGTTTTAAAAGTAGGGGAATCCGGTCAATGGCGTGTTTTTCTTGACATCCATGATTCTAAAGGACCCTGTTACCTCCCGGACCTTCCTAACCAGCAGTAATGTTAAAAAGTTTCAAAGAGATTGTGCATCATATCTGCCTTCCAATCTTGAGTGAAATCCTCTGATTGATTAGGTAACTAATTCACTCCTAGTGCCCAAGTTTCAAAGAAGCCTCAGAAACAGTTTTACTTTTCTAACTTCTCCAAATGAAAGATGCAGTGAAGGTTGAGGGCCAATCCAAATATCAACAACAAACCAAATAATCAAAACATTCATATCAGCATTGTTTTAATCAAAGAAAACACTTCAGAACAAAAAGACACAAAACAACATTCTTCAAATCAAAATACTTGATTTAATGAAAATACTAGTGACAAGAAACATTCAAAGAATGTGAAGTTCACTCAACTGAAATAGTTTACAATGTCTTTTGGCTTTTCTACTAGCTTTCGAAAGACTGAATTTTTTATAAAAAATAACTCTAGGAACAAATCTCAGTTTCTTATTAAGTTACCTGTCATATTGATCCAAAATCTATAAAGATTATTGAGAAGTTGTCTTTTTTTAAATAAACTAAAAAAATGTATTCCATGGAAATTTTTTCCCTTTAAACTTTATCACAATTGTCTATGTTTTGTCATGTATTTATTTATTACTTGAAAATATTAAAACACTTATATGATGTATTAGTCTGTTCTCATGCTGCTAATAAAAACATACCCAAGACTGGGTAATGTATGAAAGAAAGAGGTTTAAAAGAATCACAGTTCCATATGGCTGGGGAGGCCTCACAAAAATGGTGGAAAGTGAAGGAAGAGAGCAAAGGCATGCCTTACGTGGCAGACAAGAGGGCATATGCAGGGGAACTTCCCTTTACAAAAACATTGAATCTCGTGAGACGTATTCGCTATCAGGAGAGCAGCATGGCAAAAACCTGCCCCCATGATTCTATTATGTCTCACTGGGTCCCTCCCATGACACATGGGGATTATTACATTCAAGGTGAGAATTGGGTGGGGACACAGAGCCAAACCATGTTATATGAATGAAAGGAAATTTTTCTGGTTTTCCAATGTAGTCAGCCCTACATATATGTAAAGATTTGTTCCAGGACCACTGAAGATTCCCAGATTTGTGGATGCTCAAGTCCCTTAACTGGCCCTTGTTATCTGCAGTTTCTGCCTCCAAGGATTCAACCAACTGCAGATGAAAAATGCAGTAATTCATGACATATTTTCAATCACTGAAACTCTAGAAAATGAAATTTTTTTAATTGAAACTGAGAATGGAGAAGACCAACTTAATTTATTTGCCTTATGAAACATAAGTGTTAGTGATTTAAATTAAAACAACATTGTTAGTGATTTAAATTAGTTTCCTGCAAATCTTTCAGGTCAGTAACAGTTTTGTTGCTGAATGCTCTTATGTGCTACATTTTAATAGCCTTTTGTGCTATATACATTTTGTGTTAGTCCATTTTGGGTTGCTTTAAAGGAATATCTGAGACTGAATGAATACTTTATAAATAAAAGAGATTTATTTTGGCTCAGGATTCTGCAGGCTATACATGCATGGTGCCAGCATCTGTACCTATTCTGGTGAAACCTCAGACAGCTTTTACTCATGGCAGAAGGTGAAGGGGGAACCAATGTGTCACACTGAGAGACAGCAAGAGAAAAGGAGTCACCAGTCTCTCTTTAACAACCAGCTCTTGTGTGAGCTAACAGAGTGAGAACTCACTCATTGCCAAAAGGATGGCACGAAGCCCTTCATGAGTGACCTGTCCCAATAACCCAAACACCTCCCACTGGGTCCCACTTTCAACACTCGGGTTCACATTTCAACATATTTGGTGGGGACAAACATCCAAACTATATCACTTTGGAAGATCCTTCATAAAATCTTATACATACATATGTAAATATAATCATATATTAAATTATATGCTCTAAAATTTTGACAGAATGTTATTTTTTTTACTTCTGAAATTACTATTTGAACTATGAGTGAGTTGCATTTAATTTGTTTGGCATTTACTTCCCCAAAATTATCATATAATCTTGAGAATTCATGTAGAATCAAATGCAATCTCACTTTTGAATACTATAAATCCATTTTCACTTTTAGCTTCATAATTAACCAATTTCTTATGCTATAAATATAGATATTTTATTAAAATCGTATTCATTTCAATTTTGTGATGCTGTGTAATCAATTGGGGCTTGTTTTGTTTTGTTTTTGATCATCTCACATATTTCTGTAGGCTCCTGAAAAGCATTATGGAGCTGTTCACTAAGGTTATGGTGCCAACCAAAACAGCCTGATTTTAGAAGTGGTTTGAAATGCCTAGCCCCTGAGAATGCTTCCCAGCACACATGGCTGCTGGTTTTTCTCTTCATTTTGTCTTTTTCCCACCCAGAGAACAGATAAATTAGTTATGCCTGTATTATAGTTTAAATGTATAATCATCTTGTATAACCATCTCTCCCCAAAAGATAGTGTATTACATACTGTGTTAATATTCCAGGGCTGCTGTAACAAAATATCACAAACGATGTGACCAAAACAATAGAAATGTATTATCTCACATTTCTGTTGGCTAAAAGTCTGAAATCAGTATGTCTGAAGAGCTGGTTCCTTCTGAGGGCTGTGAGAATCTTTTCCATGCTTCTCCCCAGCTTAGCTTCCAGTAGGTTGCTGGCAATCTTTAGCATTTTGGTTTTTGCTGTATCACCCAGATCTGCCTTCACCTTCACATGGTGTTCTCCCTGTGTTTATGTGCTTGTGTCCAAGTCTCCCTTTTTTAGGACATCAGTTATGTTGGACTAGAGACCCACCCTACTACATCATGATTTTATCTTAACTAATTGCATCTGTAATGACTGTTTTCAAATAAGGTCACATTCTGAAGTAATGGGAGTTAGGACTTCAACATACAAACTTTAAGGGGGATACGATTCAACCCCCAGCACATATATTGGATTCTGATTTTTTAAAATTAATGGCCTCTGTACAATGAATGTTTATTTCAATCTAGTAACTCAGGAAAAAGGCCTCTCTCAATGTCACTGTTAGCAATAGGTAGCACAACATAACTAGCATACTCTGTTTTGCATCCTATGCTAAGAGTTTTCTCCTCAAGCCAATATCTTGTGTCTGGTGGATTTGGGAGACAGAAGGGATAAAATACGTCATCCTCTTTTGTACCAAAGCATATTCATATTTTTGCTTGTTTTATTCTATATTTTTCATGCTCTTTGACATTAGAACATTCTTTCTGTTTTTTTTTTCTTCTCTCTCTCTCTCTCTCGTTCTTTCTCTGAAGGTTTTCCACAACTAAGAATGTTGTACATTAACATGGGAAAGCCCAAATTAAAGGAAGCTAGTGGTTTGGCAGTTTAAAATAGTTTAGAAATAGTTTTGGTAAAATATATTTCCACCGTCATGTTTTAACTTGTTTTAATAGGCTGAATATATCCTTTCATTAGTTGTAGAGCAGCCTGTGAATATTTACCTGTCGGTTAGGTGCATCTATTACAGGGAACACAGAGGAGAGATTCTTTAACTTTAGGGCGCTGTTCATTTGCTGAGAGTGGGTTGGTTAAAACCCAAGTTTCGCTCACCTTAGTGGAAAGTCACTCAGCGGTAAGAGGGAGAGAATAGTGGTCCTATTTCCTTGTCTGTGTAATGAGTATTTAGTTTCCGTGGTCATTGTCAGTTCACGTCAATAACAATTGTGTTGCACTAGAGTTCTACTTTGTATCCCACCTTCTGGCAGCTGTCCTTTCATTTTGCTTTCTTAAATGGCACATTGAAGACATGCTGATTTTGTTTTTGGGTGGGCCTAGGTTAAAATGTGAACTTGCTAACTCTATCACTTGCGTTGCTTAAAAGTTTTGCAGTTTCAATTTCCTCAAGTACCAGGTGAAGATACTAGGATTTATCTTACCATTTTATAGTAGGGAGGATTAAAACTAAGTAAGATGGCATATGGAAAATATAAAGTGCAATGCCTAATTTCCACTCATTTGGGAAAAATAATTCTTCTTGAGATATTTGATAATTTCTTTCTTTCTCATTAAAATTTGACAATTTTGCCATATTTACCATGTATTAGTATTTTTTAAATTTTTGTGAGTACATATAAGGTCTACATATTTATGGAGTTCATGAGATATTTTGGTCGGGCATGAAATGCATAGTAATCATATCATGGAAAATTGGATATTCATCCCCTCAGGCATTTATCCTTTGTGTTACAAACAATTCAGTTATACTCTTTTAGTCATTTTTAAATGTACATTTAAATGATTATTGACTATAGTCCACTATTGTACTATGAAATACCAGGTCTTACTCATTCTTTCTAACTACTGTTTGTACCCATTAACCATTCCATCTCCCCAAACTTCTGCATTACCTTAACTAGCTCCTGGTAAACATTTTTCTATAATCTATCTCCATGAATTCAATTGTTTTGATATTTAGCACGCACAAATAACTGATAACATGAGATGTTTGTCTTTCTGTGTCTGTCTTATTTCACCTAACACAATGATCTGGAGTTCCATCCCTGTTGCAACAAATGACAGAATCTCATTCCTTTTTAAGGATAAATGGTACTCCATTGTGTCTATGTACCACATTTTCTTTATCCATTCATCTGTTGATGGACACTTAGGTTGCTTCCAAATCTTGGCTATCGTGAACAATACCTCAACAAACATGGGAGTGCAGGTATCTCTTTGATATAATCATTTTCTTTCTTGTGGGTACATCCCCAGCAGTGGGACCGCTGGATCATATGTTAGCTCTACTTTTAGGTTTGTTGAGGAACCTCCAAACTCTTCTCCATAGTGGTTGTTATATTTCCACCAGCAGGGTATAAGGGTTTCCTTTCCCTCATATCCTTACCTGCACTTGTTATTGCCTGACTTACATATAAGAGCCATTTTAACTATGGTGAGCTGATATCCCATTGTAGTTTTGATCTGCATTTCTCTGATGATCAATGATGCTGAACATTTTTTATATGCCTGTTTTCCATTTGTAGGTCTTCTTTTGAGAAATGTCTATTCAAACATTTTCCCCATTGTTTAATCAAATTATTAGCTTTATATTTCTATAGAGTAGTTTGAGCTCCTTATATATTCTGGTTATCAATCGCTTGCCAAGTGGGTAATGTGCAAATGTTTTCTCCAGTTCTGTGAATTTTCTCTTCACTTTGTTGATTGTTTCCTTTGCAGTGCCGAAACTTTTTAACTTGAAGTGATCCCATTTGTCCATTTTGGCTCTGATTGCCTGTGCTTGTAGGGTATTGCTCAAGAAATTTTGGCCCAGGGCAGTGTGTTGGAGAGTTTCTTCATTTTTTGGTAGTAGTTTCATAGTTTGAGGTCTTGGATTTAAATCTTTACTGCACTTATATTTGATGTTTGAATAAGGCAAGAGATAAAAAATCAAGTTTCATTCTTCTGCATATGGATATTCAGTTTTCTCTGCACCATTTGTTGAAGAGGCTGTCTTTTTCCCAATATATGTTCTTGGTGCCTTTGTCACAAATGAGTTTACTATAGGTGTGTGGATTTGTTTCTCAGTTCCCTGTTGTGTTCCAAGTGGTTTATGCGTCTGTTTTATGCCAGTACCATGCTGCTTTCGTTACGATAGCTCTGTAGCAGAATTTGAAGTCAGGTAATGTGATTCCTCCAGTTTTGTTCTTTTCACTCGGGATAACTTTGACTATTCTGGGTCTCTCATGATTCCATATAAATTTCAGAATTTTTAAAACAATTTATGCAGAACATCATTGGTGTTTTGAGGGGGCTGCATTGAATGTATAGATTGCTATAGGTAGTATGCGTATTTTAACAGTATGGATTCTTCCAACCCATGAACATGAAATCTCTCTCCACTTTTTGTGTGTCCTCTTCAATTTCTTTCCTCACTATTTCATTGCTTTCACTGTAGAGATCTTACACTTGTTTAGTTAAGCTAATTCCTAGGTGTTTAAATTTGTTTCAGCTATTTTAAATGAGATTACTTTTACATTTCTTTTTCAGATTGTTCACTGTTGTCATATAGAAATGCTACTGATTTTTGTATGTTGAATTTTTTATCCTGCAACTTTACTAAGTTTATCAGTTGTAGTCGTTCCAGATCCTAGAGGAAAGAATTTCAGTTATTCCCCATTCAGCATGATAATTCTTGTGTTTGTTTTAGATTTCCAATCCAAGTTCCGTTCATAGTGTGGAATTCTTTCTTCTATTATGCTATTGATTATCATTTTTGACGTGCATTCTGTTTCTATCTTTTAAATTGCGTATTGTTTGCAGATTATTTCTTTGTGATATATTTTTCTATATAGCAAATGGTCTCCTTTGTTTCAATTATTTTCTTCGGCTCTGTGATAGGATGTGTCCAGTCTTTCTTCTATTCAATTTGTGTTTTTCGCAATGGTATTTGCACTATTTATTGCTTCTGAATGTGATTTTATTGGGCATGCTTGGTTGACTTCCTGGCATCTATTCCACTACTCCCCATTACGTAGTAGCTATAAGGTTTGTGTATTTGATTGATTCTTCTCTTAGTTCTAGGCATGGAACCCAAGAGATCTCTAAGACAATTCATACATTTTACCCATCTTAGAATAGCTGGTTTAGGACTGGACAACCAATCTTAGCTGCTTCAATCAGATTCATGGTAAGTACTGAAATGGAAAACTCTTTCCTCTTCTAGGCACTGTTAAGTATTTTTTTAATATTTATGTTAAATATTTTTTTGATGTAAACTGTGTAACTACTTCAGCTATTTTACTTTGAGAAAACTTAAGCAGAGAACAACTTCTACTTGACAAGGTGAGAAATACTGAGAGAGAAAATGGGAAACTAAACGGAAACCCTGATCAAGTCTTCCTTTGAGTATAACTTAACGGAAATTTCCAGTCAGACAAAGTGTTTTCTTCATAAGGTCAATTACTTTGAATTAGATTTTATTCATTTAAAACTTGCAACATTTTAACCTATTCACTTTTCTGTACTGTCACTACCATTTATTTCCACTGATTTCTTGTCTTTACTTGTTATAATTATAATATATTCTTTTATCTAAGTAAAAATAGATGATAATCATTTCCTAAATCTAAACATTTCCTATGAAAAATCTTTGGGACACAATTACATATTTCCTTTCACTCTTTTATAGCACTTCCATAATTTTGTAATATTTCAACCACTTTCTTTGTATTCATATTTACAAAAGGTTAATTTAGAGGTTTTTATTATGCTTGCTCATGGTAAGTGGCCCCTACTCGGATTGCTGCACTCAACACTTTGCAAGAGGGAGCAAGTGAGCAAGTAAGTGTGGGATCCAGCCAGCTATTCCAGGCACTGACACAAGAGCACTCTAGCCCTAGAGGGGGTGTTACAGTGGTCTCTATTAGTTCCACTGTTCGTGGATAGTGGTGTGTTAGCAGCTCAGTTGACCCCTTGCCTCGTCGCATGGGGTGACTGCCCTCTGCTGGCAAAAGCTAAGGGCTGGTGTCACAGTATTTCTCAGTACCTGTGCCATGTGAGTTCTGAGCTCTTGTCTGGCATCAAGAAGAACTGAGGTCACAGGGACGGTTGAAGGATGGTGAAGGTGGAGAATCTTACTGAAAAATTAAAATGGCTCTCAACAGAGAGGGGACCTGGAGAGGAGACTGGAAGGGCAGGTCATCTTCCCCGAAGTTAAGCTGTCTCTTCCCTGGAGTCGAGTTGTCTCCCCATCTACCAACTGAGTCTGGGGTCTTTATAGGCACAAGCTGAGGAGTGCGTGCTGATTGGTTTGTGAGTACGCAAAAAAGGTTAAAGTGAAGACACCACTCAAAGGTGGGCATAACAGTGTAGAAAACCAATTAGGAAAGTGTAGGTATATGTAAAATAGGTAAAGGGCGGGAATCAATCAGAGAAAAGCACACCGAATGGGAGGACAATTTCTAAATCTGGTCTGAGGATTAAACTTGTAGCTTGGCTTTCAGGCTTTAAACCATTTTTGACTTGCAGGTGGGCTGTTACTGTGTACTCTCCTCTATCTTCCTAGGCATTTGGCTGCCTCCTGTCTCTGTTAATGGGTTACAATTATGCCCTTTTCCACTTGATTCTTGGACTACTTTTGAAATCGTATATTTTCATATATTTGGGGTTTGTTGCCTTTTATTTGTTTTGTAGGATAAAAATATTTTAAGACTTTTCTATTCATTATTTATATCTATTTATTTATTTATTTATTTATTTGAGACAGTCTTGCTTTGTCACCCAAGCTGGAGTGCAGTGGTGTGGTCTCGGCTCACTGCAGGCTCTGCCTCCTGGGTTCACAGCATTCTCCTGCCTCAGCCTCCTGAGTAGCTGGGACTACAGGCATCCGCCATACAATTTTTTTTTTTTTTTTTTTTTTGAGACGAAGTCTCGCTTTGTTGCCTAGGCTGGGGTGCAGTGGCGCGATCCCAGCTCACTGCAAGCTCCGCCTCCTGGGTTCATGCCATTCTCCTGCCTCAGCCTCCGAGTAGCTGGGACTACGGGCACCCACCACCACGCCCGGCTAATTTTCTGTATTTTTAATAGAGACGGGATTTCACCGTGTTAGCCAGGATGGTCTCGATCTCCTGACCTCATGATCCACCTGCCTTGGCCTCCCAAAGTGCTGGGATTACAGGTGTGAGCCACCGTGCCTGGCCTGTATCTCTTAATTATAGAAAGTCTCTGTTGATATTGATTCTTTGTCTTTCGTGTGTTGTAAATTTTTTCTGTTGCTTAGGTTTTCAATTGAAATTGTATTAGTTAACTAATTTTTGCATATTGTAATGTTTTTCTTAAATTTGTGACTTTATAACATATTTTACTTTGTCAACTAGAGTTTATAGCTAGTGTTTATTTGTTATAACTGGGTACTTTTTTTGTATTAAATAAGGTTTTTATTCTAAAGCCACTTCAAATACAAAGGAATAAAACTATTCTCATTGAAATAATTTATAAATGTTATATTCACTGAGAAGTCAAATGCAATAATGATTGTGGATTCAATGCCTCATGTGATGTTTTACTTGTGTTCTCTACACAAAGCTCAGTTTTTTTATACATATAAATATATGCTATTCAAGTGCTATAAAAGTCACTTGCTTTTATGTGCTCTAGAGTCATTAAAGTTTTTAACAGTATTTGAAATCCTTTACCTTCTTCACTTTAGATGATTATAAAATTTAAACTTTTAGAAGTAAGGTTTGGTTAAGCAACCCAAAAATTTCAATGGCTTCACAAGACAAATGGTTATTTTTTGTTGGAGCAATAGTCAAACACAGATCCGATTATTGGGATTAGATAGCTTTCCTGGGCATCTTTTCTCCCAGTGGCAATTTAGGGTTTGAGCCTCTTTGATCCTTTGGCTGACTTGTTCTTTGTCTGTGTAGTCCTTTTATTCAGATGGAAGGTGGGAAAACACAATGCTACATACTTTGGAATATTGTATGGGCTTGTAATCAGCATACTTAATTTCAAGCCATTCCTTGGCCACTCAGTGGTCACTACTAAATCACACAACCCACCCAACTGGAGAATTAAATTAAATATCTGGAGCGATTTAATGAACATGCATTTGTAGCCACAAAAATGAAGATACAAATAAGTAGGTGATGAATTTTTACTAAAATTTGATGATTTTCTACAGAAATAAATTTGAATCTATTCAGTATATAACTTTAGGTTAGTGTCAATGCATTTAATTTTTTGTCTGCAAAATCTGCTCAAGCACATCCTTGTTCAAAGAGCCACTTGCTACTTAGTGACCTTAACTGAAACATTAATTGTTTTGTGTGCCCAAATTTAATAAAACCCAGCTATCAGGAATGATGTCATGGAAAACATTGTTATTTAAATGCAAAGAGTTTGTTCCAGATCCTGCTGTTCACTGAACAATAAGCCAATCACCGAGACAGTGAGTATTGCCAGGGAAGAAGCCTTTACTTGGGTGCTGCGACCTGGGAGATAGGAGATCAGTCTCCAATGCATCTCCCTGGTCAACTAAAATTAGGGATTTATGTAACAGGGAAGAAATATAACCATGTATAGGAAAACGGGAATTAGGAAGGGGTAATGAAGCAGAGTTCATCAATAGGAAGCAGATGGTTGGCTAGTTAATAATGGCAGGTGAGGGATCTAGCATCTCATTGTCCAGATGTGTTGATCTGGTAAGTTTCAATTCCTTGATGCTATCTGGGAGGTTTGGTGGCTGGTTTCCTGAGAAAGAAACTCACATAAGACAAATGTAACTTTCTCAGGTTTCAAGATGGAACAGTAAATGTCTATGTTTATTCAAAAGAAACCATAAACATCAGTTCTATGGGACATTTGGATAGGTTTCAACGTGACTTATGGAAATTAGTATTAGAGACATTTTGAATATTAGTTGCAATAAAATAGTAGTTAATATTTAAGAGGCTGTGCTAAATTCTTTACATTCAATCAAATTGCTTAAGATGCAAAATAATATATCTGTACATTTATATTCATATACATAATTATATCTCTATCCATCTATCTATCTACCTATGAAGATAAATGAATAAAGTGATCATATCCTTTTATTTTAGTCTCTGATCATCCTAACAATCTACTCATTAAACTCAATCTGATTCCTAACCTCTGCAGACTTCTTTATCCTCAGCTGAACCACTGGACTCTCATTTATAGGATTAGTTCTCTTTCATCCTTATGACAAATGCTCTGGCCATTCAGGAGTAAGATAAGGAACTCAAATTTACCCCTTGATATTTATAATAATGTTGCCTTCACTTTGTGCTATATTCTAATTCTGCACTAATGCCTATTCCTAGAAATATGGGCTGGACTTCACACCTCACTTCAGCTGACTGGTATTCTGTTTTACACTTTGAGTCTCAGTCCTGGTTTATAACCTCCCTGCTTTTTATTTTATTCTAAACATGAGGTGACATCTTACTATTTCTGGGTTCCTCTTAGTACTATTTCCCTAATCCTATACTTCCATCTGATGGCTAGGACCGTGATACCCTATGCTAATCATCTCTGCTATGACCTGCCTATGTCAAAACCCAGCTTAAAGTTGTCATGGTTCATCAGACTAGGCTTTCCCTAAATTGGACCTTACTTATGACTACTAAAGTCAGCTACCCTGAGAGCTACTTGTGGTCTTAAATCTCTAACTAATAAACTACATCAGGCTCTTGTCCTTCAGGCCTTTCCCTAATCCCAGGTCCTATCTAATTCTAAACATTTTCACCCACCATTTTACTCAGTTCTCCTCTTCTTGCTAGGACCATATGCGGGATTGTGCCTGGTCTCAGGTAAAAATATTGTATGTGTGTGTATGTGTGCATATTAATGTGTGTATATCTATGAGCATATGTGTATGTGTTTACTATATTTGATAATAAACCATTATGCAAGAGACATTAATTTTGTTGCTTTTGCTCACTTATCTTCATATATTTATTTTAATTGCATGCTCACTTGAAACAGCTTAACTTTCTTTGGTTAATTTTTAAATTAAATTATATTTTATTGGTTGCAATCACTGTTGTCTTCCCTTGTTTGTTTATGTTATTAATGTCAGGCCTTCAAAGAACTATGGGAATACTAATTATAGTTTGAGTGTGCAGATTGGGCCATTCATGCGATTATTTATTTCCTCAAACGTTAATTTACTACTGTGTAGAAAGGTGCCAAAGTATTCTGAACCCACACTAAAGGGTTGCATAGCATCTTGTGGGCTTCACTTTGGAAAGAATGGCAGGATCAAAGAGACCAAAATATCTGATTTGTTCCATATGTTATAGCTCATCCCTCATGACAGAGTTGAGACTGGTCAATATTGCTTCTATTGCCCATGGTGAGTGACATGATCAAATATTTCAGGCTCAGTATGGTCCTGCTTGAGATCTTACTCTGGGAATGCTAGAAGAATAAACATTACACTTCTGAAAGTTTCACAAATGTTTGTCAAAGATTTTGTGCTAAAACTGAGGATATACATACTTGTTTTTGGTCTACTGCTCAGTATAATTGTTATTTATAATTTATATCTTCATATCACCTGTTCGTTAAAACTCCAAGCCTGTGTCTCTAATCTTTGTCAAATAAAACTGAACTCCTATTTTTCCCATTTTCACCCAACAAAATAAATCTACATGACCTCTTTCTCTATTTGTCTTTAACCTATATCCTACTACACTATTCTCTTCATCTCTATTGTTTCTTTCTTTATTATTATTATTATTATTATTATTATTATTATTTTCTAGAGAGAGTTTTGCTCTTGTTGCCCAGGCTGGTGTGCAATGGTGCGATCTCAGGTCATTGCGACCTCCACCTCCCAGGTTCAAGCGATTCTCCTGACTCCGCCTCCTGAGTAGCTGGAATTACAGGAGCCCGCCAGTATGCCTGGCTATTTTTTTTCTTTTTTTTTCATATTTCTAGCAGAGATGGGGTTTCACTGTGTTGGCCAGGCTGATCTCTAATTCCTGACCTCAGGTAATCCACTTGCCTTGGCCTCCCAAAGTGGTGGGTTTACAGGCATGAGCCATGTGCCTGGCCTCTGTATTGTTTCTTGATCGTCTCTCGTGAATACTCTCCCTCACAGAATAGGAACAACTGTTTTGAACCCCTCCTCTTAGATCATATCTTCTTGTTTTAATTTCTCATTTTATTAAAAAATAGTTTTAGTCAATATTCTCATTATAATTTGCAATAATACTTCCTTGTGTTTTAAAACATTGTTATACATCTTCCACAGTAGACCAAAAACCTCATGAAAGCAAGTCCGTTGGTAGAGCAAGTACATTTGTTAATCACATAATCACTCTATCATGAATAATATCAGCATATAATTATACACCAATGTCTTAAACAGTAGAATATCTGAGCATACTTTAGATATAATAATACATATTCCTCAGCCAGAGTCAACCTAAAGATAAAAGTACCCAAATTCCTTCCTTCCATCTACTATCTACTTATATCCCTGCAGGTTTTCCTGTCTTTCACGTGACCCTCCATGGCAAACTGTTAAGACTTGAAATTAACCGCTGAAATCACCTGCTGGTAACTCTCACTGGCTGAACCCAACCAGATGCCAGAGAGCAAGAGAGCGACTGACTTACTTTTTTTTTTTTTTTTTTCCATTTTTGAGCACTATATTTACATCATACATAATAAGTTGTGTATATTTCTCAGATAGAAAAGTCATGGTGAGTTAGAAGCTATTTCTTAAATTTTAATGTGAACAGTAAACTGGGTAATTTGTCCTGCAGAAATTTTTTTCAGGATATCTGGAATAAAAGTCTTGAGTTTCTAAATTTCTAGCAAGCTTACCAGTAATACCAATGTTTTGGGCTCAAGAAGAATATTGTGCCAAACATCAAATAAGTGGAAGAGCCTGAGTTTTTCCCAGTTTTTCTGACCTGTAAACAAAGATGAGAGCCTTAATTTCCAAAGAGAGATATATGCAAAAAAAATTTAAGAAGGAAGGGAAGCTTCCAGATTAAATGTGACGGTTTATGCACATTATCTGGTAAATCTCCCTAAGATACTTAATAAAGAAGAGAAAAATAATTAGCTCTATAATAGAAAAATCTGTCAAATCTCTATGGCTGAGTAAATTTAACATCAACTGTACTAGGACAAATCTTTATCATGTGCTAATTTACACAGAAAAACACAACATCACTGCTGTGATATTGCTCCCCCCACAAAGTAAATTATAAACTAAATTTAATTATAAAGAAATGTCAGTTCTATGCAAAGTTCAAAATACAGATGTCTCCCATGTTCTGTAAATTGTTTTACTTTTATTTTAAGTTCAGGGTTACCTATGCAGGATGTGTAGCTTTTTTACATTGGTAAACCTGTGTCATGGGGTTGGTTGTAGAGATTATTTCATCACCCAGGCATTACACTTAGTATCCTTTAGTAATTTTTCCCACCTCTCTCCCTCTTCCCACCCTCTGCCCTCCGATAGGCCCCAGTGTGTGTTATTTCCCTCTATATGTCCATGTGTTCTCATCATTTAGCTCCCACTTATAAGTGAGAACCTGCGGTATCTGGTATTCTGTTTCTGCGTTAGTTTGCTAAGGATAATAGCCTCCAGCTCCATCCATGTTCCTGTAAAGGACATTATCTTATTATTTTTTATGGCTGCATAGTATTCCATGGTACCACATTTTCTTTATCCAGTCTATCATTAATGGGTATTTGGGTTTGTTGATGTCTTTGTTATTGTGAATAATGCTACAGTAAACATATGCCTGCATGAGTCTTTATAATAGAACAATTTATATTCCTTTGGGTATCTATGCAGTAATGGGATTGTTGGGTTGAATGGCAGTTCTGTCTTTAAGTCTTTGAGGAATCACCACACTCTCTTCCACATGATTGTACTAATTTACACCAACAGTGTAAAACAATTCCACCAACAGTGTAAAACAATTCCCTTTGCTCCACAACCTAACCACCATCTGTTATTTTTTTACTTTTTAATAAGAGCCATTCTGTTGTGAGACAGTATCTCATTGTGATTTTGATTTACATTTCTCTAATGATCAGTTATGTTGAGCTTTTTTCATATGATTGTTTGCCGCATGTATGTCTTTTTTTGAGAAATATCTGTTTATGTTGCTTGCTCTCATTTTAATGGAATTGGTTTTTTTTCTTGTAAATTGGTTTAAATTCCTTATAGGTGCTGGATGTTAGACTTTTATCAGACACATAGACCAGTGGAACAGAATAGAGAACCCAGAGATAAGATCACACACCTTCAACCATCTGATCTTCGACAAACCTGACAAAAACAAGCAATGGGGAAAGGAATCCCTTTTCAATAAATGGTGTTGGGAGAACTGGCTGGCCATATGTAGAAAACTGAAACTGGACCCCTTCCTTACACCATATACAAAAATTAACTCAAGAGGGATTAAAAACGTAAATATAAAACCCCAAACTAAGAAAACCGTGGAAGACGACTGAGGCAATACCATTCAGGACATAGGCATGGACAAAGATTTCATGAGAAAAATGCCAAAGGCAACTGCAAGAAAACAAAAAAATTACAAATGGGTCCTAATTAAACTGAAGAACTCTGCACAGCAAAAGAAACTGTCTGCAGAGTGAACAGACAACCTACAGAATGGGAGAAAATATTTGCACTGATTTACTTTCATGAAGTCACTTTGTGAAAGAAAAAGAGAACAAGTGGCATTTGAAAGGCAATGGCTAATTTCTTATGAAGCAATGAAGACTTTGGAATCCAATAGAGTTGAGTGCAAATGTGAGCACACTGCTTTCTTACTGTATAACTTTGAATAATTCACATAAATGTTTGAGTAGATTTTCTTATACCAGTACTCATCACTTAGGATTGTGATCAGGATGGAAGTATTATGGTCTAAAAGTTCCACATACAATAATACCTGGCATCTAACATTTAACAAGCGGTAATATACTTATCTTCCCATTTGAATTAATGCATTTTAACCTTGAAATATAAAGGAATTTGCTAGGTTACACTGACTAATGACAAAGGTTAAGTTGATTAAAGTTTCTGTACTTAGATTTGCCTGATAAAATATAAAAAAAAACTATGTATTTTGATTTCATAAGCCTGGCTACTCTAGCTGTACTTCAGAGAATTTTATAAAATATTTCAGAAAGAAGAATGAATTTTTATTTTATCAAATCCGTACATACAACACTAGGCACTGGGTGATTGCCTCCATCACAATGCTTAGAATACATTATCCCATAATCAGAGTTCTTTTATATAAGGATGATAGGAAAATAATTGACAAATGCATTTAAATCAATCTAAAAATTTTGGAGGAATAAGAATTCACTAAGTTTATATCAATGCTTATAGAATGAAAATCAACAGCTATAAAAGCATTTATTTGTTGCATCTTTTATTTTAAAAGCAATTCATTATAGCTAGACCTAACTAATAAGCAAACTATGTTGCAACTAGGATCAGAATCAACATTGAGCCTAGTCAGTGAAAAGGCACATAAAAATTAAATTTATCAAGAAAAAGTTTGCTTGTGCAATGTACTACATAACTGTGTTAAACTTAGAAAATCATTATTAAGAAATAGCAGATATTTGCCTCGACTTCAGAATATGATCTTAAAAATGAAATTTGAAACATTTTACATTGCATCCTTGATTTCTGAAATGAATATAATTCAGGATAAAACTGTCTTCGCATAAGAATTACTTTCTCAACTTTAACAATAAATTAAAGTGACCAAAGATTGTATGAATGGTATAGCATCGATATAATGAATAAAATCTTCAACTGTAAGTTGCAAGAAGATGCTAAATACATATATTTTTTCTTTAAGTAGAGCTGATCACTTGCCTTCTGGCTTCTTCTTAATATATTCACATACATTAATTAGCATCAATTTTGGAAATCAAAATAAATATTTATTTATTATGTGGACGATGGGAATATGAAAACCACAAAGGCTCACCATTACTCTGGCCAATATTCTTATAGTCAATAAACATATTTTCTTGAGAAAACTATAGTGGTTAACGCTATTCAAGGAGGAACTGTAGAATTTTAAGATCTCATGGAAGCTGTAGAGTAGTATTTCATTAAGTAATGATCTCTTCAAGGGGCAATAATACGAGAAGCTTATAACATACAAAATAATGATGATATAGCAACTGAGAAGACTACTTTAATATTCTGATATTTCTTCCCTCCTTCCTCCCTGCTGTTCTTCTCATTTCTTCATTTTTCGTGCATCAGTCTTTTACATTCTCCTTTTGCCTTCTTTTCTCTTCCTCTATGGTTCTCCATGATATTTCTATTTTCCCTATTTATATGGCTTACATATGTTTTGGATGTTTCTTCTTTCCGTTCTTTCTGTTCTATTTGATTTTCAAAGCCAAATCCAAATAGCGGTATCCTTTTTCTTCTAAATTGGAACAGGGTTTACATGTCTTAACCATTTCAACACACCTTTTACATTATCATACACCTATCAGAGGCATATACCATGCTCTCCATCAACTTATACATTTTTGTGTATACATTCTGCAGCTATTGGTATGCAAACACTTCAAAAATATAACCAATCATTGTATTCTGCACAACCCTTAATCATTTATATTGATTAAAATAAATTTTTGAATAAACAGTTTTGTTCCCAACTACAATTTACAAATTTCAGATTGTGCAATTAATTTTGCAATTAAATTACTCTTGATTTATAGCTACTTTTATTATTTATTTTATTATTTTGATACACTAGACTTGCATACATTTATGGGGTACATATGAAATTTTGTTTCATGTGTAGAATACGTAATGACCAAGTCAGGATATTTAGGGTATTCATCAGTCTTAGTATTTACAATTGCTGTTTTGAAAGATTTCAAGTTTCCTCCTCTTGGTATTTTGAAACATAAAATTCACTGTTCATGTATAAACTATAGTCAGGGTATTTACTTGTCTGTGTGTACTTGTCTGGTTTTGGTATCAGGATAATGCTGACCTTGGAGAAAAACCTACAAATAATTTTCTCCTCTTCAGTTTTTTATAATTGTTTAAGTATAATTGGTGTGGATTTTTATACATTTGTTAGAGTTTGACAGTGAAGCCATCTGGTTGGGGCTTTTCTTTCTTGGGAGATGCTTTATTACTGATTCAATCTTACTACTTGTTATGGTCTGTTCAGGTTTTCTATTTCTTATTGAATCAATCTGGGTAGGTTGTGTACGTCCTGGAATTCATTCATTTGCTCTAGGTTGTTCAGTTTTTTAGCACATAGTTATTTATAAGAGACTCCAATGATCTTTTGCATTTCTGTGGTATCAGTTGTAATGTCCCTGTTAGCATTTCTGATTTTGTTTATTTGGATCCTATATCCTTTTTGATTGGTTAAACTAGCTAGCAGTTCATTGATTTTATCTTTTTTAAAAGTCAACTTTTTATTTTATTGATCTTTGGATTGGTTTTTTTAGTCTTTATTTCATTTAATTCTGCTCTGATGTTTATTATGTCCTTCCTTCTAGCAATTGTGATTTTGGTTTTTTCTTCCTTTTTTAGTTTCTTGAGGTGCATTGTTAGATTGTTTATTTGAAATCTTCCAACTTTTCGATGTAGGCATTTATTGTTATAAACTTCACTCTTAGAACTGTTTTTGCTGTATGCTGTAGGTTTTGGCATACTGTGTTTCCATTTTTTATTTGCTTTAAGAATTTTTAAAAAAAATTTCATCTTAATTTCTTCTTTGACCCAATGGTTGTTTAAAACATGCTTAGTTTCCATGAGTCGGTATAGTTTTCAATGTTCCTCTTGGCATTGATTTCTAGTTTTATTCCATTGTGGTCTAAGAAAATACTTGATATGATTTTGATTTTTTAGAATTTGTTGATACTTTTATGTGGCCTAACATATGGTTTATTCTGGAGAATATTCCATATGCTGATGAGAGGAATGTGTATTCTGTGGTTATTGGCTAAAATGTTTTTTAAATGTCTGTTAGGTCTATTTGGTCTATTGTAGTGTTTAAGTCTGATGTTTTCTTGTTAATTTTTGTCTAAGTTATTTGTTTAATGCTGGGAGTCTGGTATTGAAGTTCCCAATAATTATTGTATCAGACTCTAGCTCTCCCTTTAGATAGGAATATTTGCTTTATTTACCTGAGTGCTTCAGTGCCGGGTGCATATATGTTTAGGACTGTTATAGCCCCTTGTGGAATGAATCCCTTTATCATTATATAATAACCTTTTTGTTTATTTGTACTGTTTTTAGCTTAAAATCTGTTTTATTTGATAAAAGTATAGCCTCCCTGATATGGTTTGGCTCTGTGTCCCCACCCAAATCTCATCATGAATTGTAATTCTTAAAATCCTCAAGTGTTGTGGGAGGGACCCAGTGGGAGGTAATTTAATCATGGGAGCTGGTTACTACCCTCATACTGTTCTCATGATAGTGAGTGAGTTCTCACAAGACCTGATGATTTTATAAGAGGCTTTTCCTCCTTTGGTTTGACACTTCTCCTTCCTGCCTCCATGTGAAGCATGATGTGTTTGCTTCCCTTTCCACCGTGATGGTAAGTTTCCTGAGGCCTCTCCAGCCCTGCAGAACTGTGAGTCAATTAAACCTCTTTCCTTTCTGAATTACCCAGTCTTGGGCAGTTCTTTATAGCAGTGTGACAATGAACTAATGCACTCTCCATTCATATTATTAGCCTTGTGTCTTAACTACTATTACTCTACTTCATGGGCCCTATGGTTCTGCCATGCCCCTGTGAGGAACTAGGGCAACATAGATGAGCTGTGCAACTCTATTGTTTTTCTTTACTCATATTCTCTTTTTACATATGTATTCTATGCAATTCTTGTTTCCTGGTTTAGTAATAAATCAAATTTCAAGTGAAATAAGTCTAATTATTAGTCACACCAGTTGGTGAACCCAAACATTCTTTGACTCAGTCCAGATCAGCCCTTTGCGATTCATTTTAACTAACAGCATTGCTTCATGTGGTATTTGTTTTATATAACAACTAATAGTATCTATGCTCATTGGCCTTTACTTTTATTATAAGGAACCCCATAATTTAGAAACAACTTGAGAAAAATACTAAGCAGCATATCTCCAAGACTAATATTTTGCGAAAGACCAATCCTGTAACAACAACTCCCTATCAGACTTTCCTACTTGCATGTCCAACCTAAGTTAGAAAATAGACTCACATTCAAAACTGTCCTCTACGTTTCTACTCCTTTTCTTCCTCCAGCTGCATATTTTTTTCTCAACATTTGAAATTTTAGGTGCTTAAATTCTCCCTCATCTTTGATCGCCATAGAATTTTATAAAGTTGGTGGATCATAGAGGTAATCTAGTCCAAACTGAAGTCCATAAATATCCTGCATTTAAATATTGAAGTTTTAGCTTTATAATGTCTACATTAATAACAGTCTCTATAGTTTGCTTTTCCATTCCACTTCTGCTACTATCATAAGAACATGGCTTTATTTCCTCATACACACATATTATTGTAATGACCTCTAATTAATGAAGTTTCTAGTTTTCGTTTTAGTAATCTCTAGTCCCAACATTCCATTCCTCATTCTCCAGCATGCACACACACATTTCCATGCTGCTTTTCAACAAAAAAATTATTTCCTGCAGTGTAGCAAAATAAAATGATTCTAAGTTCTCTTTTATAAAATCTGTTAGCTATTATAATTCCTTCACTCACTTCCCCCTTTGTAATAAAATTTTCCCTGTCCATTAAAATAATATAGGCTTAGTAGAATGCTTAAAAAATAAAGATCCATATGAAAAATTTAAAGTCATGGATAAACATATAATTTAGTGAAAATTATGCTAACATTTTGGCTCATTTTCTCTTTGTCTTTGTAAAATTACATTAGTCTTGGATTTGTTTCTTTTCCTACCCCATCACAAAAGATGCTCCTCTTCATCCATGGTTACTATTTTAGTGTGCCCTAAAGGATATCCCAGCTGATATGTCAAGCTATAGTTGTAACTTCCCTAAAATTATGACCTTCTTCTATCAACGATGTTGTCACTACATGGTAATGAAATCTTAAGATATTATAAATAGTTTGGTATTTGATTCTTATATTTAATAATGAATCCAGAAATTTCAGGGAAGAAATAAAGTTGATATTGTTTGGATATCTGTTCCCTTCAAATCTCGTCTTGAAATTTGATCCCCAGTGTTGGAGGTGGGGCTTAGTGAAAGGCGTTTGCGTCTTGCGGCACTCCTAGTTCCTGCAAGATCTGGTTGTTGAAAAGAGTCTGGAGTCTCCCTTTACTCACTTTTTCCTTCTCTCTCACCATGTGATGCTTTCTCTGCTTTCCCTTCTGCCACGAGTGAAAACTTTCTGAAGGCCTCATCAGAAGCAGATGCTGGCACCATGCTTGCACAGCCTGCAGAAGTGTAAGCCAAATAAACCTCTTTTCTTTATAAATTCCCCAGCCTCATAGTATTCCTTTACAGCTATGCAAATGGACTAAGATAAGAGTTGATCCCCTTCAACCACACAGAAAAAACTTCCACTTTATTGAATTTTCTTCATTTACAAACAAAACTCTAATAATAATAGTATACAGAGAATTAAAGAATACAATTAATCATATGCGTTGACTTAGAAAAGGAATGCACATGGAATGGCAAAACAGAGAAGGCTTAGTGTGAGTGTGTGGGGGAGGCAAGATAGGGTTATCTGGGTCTTTAAAAAAACACTTAAGCAGAGAGGGCTATGAGAAGGCTTAAGAAAAGTACACAGGTAGAAATACACAAGAGTTATAAAAATAACAAATAGTCTTATGTGATTACAACTTGGAATATAAAATTTAGCGGAAGCATTTTCTACTTCTGAAACAAATTATTATTAACACTTCCTATAATAGGTTTATAATTATGCAAACCTATTTAAATCAATCATTTGCACAACAAAATGAACGAATTAATTTGTTGCAGCTGTGTTTACTGAGGCACACATGCAAAGCAATTTAAATATTGTCAAGTAACATAATGATTTAGTTTCATGACTCACACTAAGTAAGAAATTCTGATTTTTTTAAAACAGAGTTTAAAAAATCAAAACTTAAAACTCCTGGAACAAAAAGCATAGAAGAAAAGCTTCATGACTTAGGACATGACAATGTGTTCTTACATATGACACCAAAGCACAGGGAAAGAAAGCAAAAATAGAAAAAGGACTATATCAAACTCCAAAACTTTTGTGCATTGAAGAACACACCTAACAGACTGAAAAGGCAACCTATGGAGTAGGAGAAAATTTTTGCAAATCGTATATATACATACATATATATATATATAATGATAGTAAATTGATATACAGAAAATTAAAAGAACTTCTATAACTCAATAACAAAATCAAATAACTTTTAAATGGGTTAAGGACTTGAATAGATATTTCTGCAAAAATAATATACAAATGGCCCACAGTCATATAGAACAAATATTTGACATCATAAATAATTAGGGATATGCAAGTTAAAATCACAAGATATCATCTCACACTCACTAGTATGACCGCTATCAAAAAAATGAAACGAAACAGAAAATAACAAATATTAGTGAGAATGCAGAGAAATTGGAACCCTAGCACACTGTTCGTGGGATTATAAAATGGCACAACCACTATGGAAAACTATCAAATTTAAAAATAGAACTACCATATTACCCAGCAATTCCACATCTGGGTATTTAATCAAAAGTATTGAAAGAAGAGTCTCAAAGAGATATTTGCACACTCATGTTTATAAAAGCACTATTTTAAACACCAACAAATAGAAGCAGCCCAAGTGTCCATTGACAAATGAATGAAGAAAATGTAGTATATACATACAATGGAATATTATTCACCCCTAAAAAGGAAATCTTGTGACATGCTACAGCAGGGATAAGCCTGAATGATACGCTAAATAAATAAGTCAGTCACAGTAAGATAAATACTATATTATTCAACTTATGTAAAATGGTGATTACTGGGGACTGAGGTGAAAAAGTTCTAGATATATGTATTACAACAATCTGAATGTACTTAAAACTACTGAATTGCACACTTAAAATGATTAAAATGAATAAAATATTATGTGTTTTTAACTACAATTTAAAGTTTTTTTAAAACACAAATTTAGTGATAGGTATGTGGCTTTATAGATGTTTCAATCCAAACTTCACATTTTAGCAATAAAAGTACTGGGACCTTAGGAGATGGGTGACTGGTTTCAGATCATCCAGTCAAGATGAAAATTTATGCATTCCAAATTACCACATCTTAGGTGTCTTCATCCGCTAGCTTAATCCCAGGTTGTTCCTGGACTATCTCTACATCAAGCAGTGAAAGCTTAACTCCCTTCATGTTTTATGATGGATAAATATGTGAGGTGAAAGTCAAGGCGCTAGCATTGATCCAATGTACATCATCTATCAATGAGACAATGGTTGTGCTTTGTTGAATCGCTAAGACAACAATGTCATGATTTTGTTTTCATTGCACATTTGCATTAGGTACTGTCATTGCTTAAAGTCTCCTGGCCACATTTCCAAATGTAAACATTCGGATAATCCGGGTCATTACAACCTTCAATATAAAACCCAAGATTTAAAAAATTTAAACACTCCTTTGTATATACATCTGGTATGTGCAACACAACACACACACACATACACACATAGTGACTGATAGGCCAGCTCTTCATTTTAACTTTATTTAATGTCAGCTTCTATAAACTGGTTAGGAAATACTAAAACAGTGAGATAAAGAAAATTAAAATTGTACGTATCATTTCCACAAAGCAGGTGCCACTCTCAAAGCTTTGTTATTCCTTGGTCCACCTGGTCAAGGACACTGACGTTATGTGGTAAAGGGAGAAAATGTCAGGGCTTGATTGGAGTGGAGGAAAGTAGAAGACTGAGTGGAATCACATAGGTATTAGAGATAAAAATGGTCAAAAAGAACTAGGGAGCTCAAACGAAATCAGACTGATACTGCAGAGTAAATACTTGCTTTGGAGTCTCCTATTGAGCACTGAATATCTTAGTCAGTTCAGGCCTCTATAACAGAAGCCATAGACTGGGTGAGGCCTATAAACAGTAGACTTTTATTTCTCATAGGTCTGGAGCATGGAAGTCCAAGATCAGGTTGCCAGCATGGCCATGTTCTCTTCCGTGGTTAAGAGTCTCTTCTAGGCTGCAGATTGCCATCTTCAAATGTATCTTCGCATGGCAGAAAAAGAGAAGAAGAAAGGTCTCTGGGATCACTTTTATAAAGGCATTGATACCATTAATGAAGGCTCCACTCTTATGACCTGATGACCTCCTCAAAGCCTCACATCGTAATAGCATCACATTGAGGTTATGATCTAAACATATGAATTTGCAGGGGAGGGACAAAAACATTAAACCTATAACAATGGATATATGCCAGACAGAGTGCTAATAGCTGGTGTTACTGAAATTAAAAAGACTACTAAGTCCACAGGATATGGGAGGATAAAGAATTCTAGATCATTTTGGGGTCCCTGTTAGTTTTTTATATGCAGACAAATATTAGAAACAAAAATATATAGTAGTGCATGTGAAACTGTGAAAATGGACAGGACAAGTTAGGAGAGCTTTACATTTTAACATTGGAAATTGAGAGAGAATGTCTTCTCTATTATGAAATAATTTGGAAATTATAATTTTAGTGAGCAAAGTATTTACAAGAAGGATAGTTAATGAGACAATTATCATTGAGAAAGGGAAGTATAATGTCAATTCAACAACTACTGGAGCCATGGAGTCTACACAGAAGGCAAAAGAGCTGCAGCAAAGGCCTAGGAGTAAAACAGAAACAGTTTCTGAAACGGATGAAAAAAATCTAGCAAGTTTTCACAAGGGTAATCAGTAGATGCCCCTTGCCAAGAGAAGGGAACTTTGCCATGATGCAGAAGATCCGTTGTATTGCACATGATAATCTAGCATCAGTTTTACTAAATTTGATTGTTCCTGGACTCAATAGAAGCTGATGAATCATGAGTCACCAAGTCAGTGGTAGAAATGGAGGTAGCAGGATAGTGTCTCGAATGAACTTCTAGAACCATTATTCGTAAATGATATACAATCCAGAATTGCTCTACTATCATTAAGATTAACAAAGTAAACTCCATGTTCACCACTATTGCAACAATTCATTATTTCAAATATTTGAGTGCTCTATTCATCAAGGTTCTCCACAAAGGCAGGACAAGTAAAATTAGCAGATGATAGAGAGAGATATATATAGATACAGATAGATATAGATATAGATATAGATACAGATATAGATATAGATAGTTGCACCCAAAAAATGCATTTTGAGAGGAATTTGCTTACATGATTATGGAGGCTGAGAAGTCCCATGACAGGACATTTGCAAGCTGAAGGTTTTGGGATGCTAGTAGTATGACTCAGTTCATGTCTGAAAGCCTCAGATCCAGAGGAGCTGGTGGTATAATTCCCCATTAGAGGTTGAAGGCCTAAGAATTCAGGGGGCCACTGGAGTAACTCCTAAGGCCCAAAGGCTACAGGAGCTGAAGTTCTGATGTACAGGCAGGAGAAGAAGTCTCCCAGCTCCAGGAGAAAAACAATCATCCTTCTTCCTTTTTTGTAGGCCCTCAGCATTTTGGATGTTGCTGTCCACATTGAGGGTAGGTCTTTCCCACTCAGTCCACTCCCTCACATGCCAGTCTCCTAGGAACACCCTCACAGAAACAATACTTTACCAGTTCTCTAGCTGACATGTAACATTAACCACCTCAAGAACCCGACATCTGTTTATGTCGATTTAAGTAGCAATGAGTTATCGCAGCACCAGGCTACTATTGAAGATGTTCATGACTAGGTCTGTCTACGCAGTATTTTAAAAGATCTTTCAGTTACTTCAATTAATTGCAGCCCACATAAACTTTGTTAACATTATTAATTACTAAGAATGCTTTTCTCATGTATTATTGGTACAATACCTAGTAGAAAATGTAAACATCCCCCTAGGTAGAAGCCATGTATTTTGTTAGAGATGAGAAGATTATATTAATACTTCTTTTTAAAACTTTATTTATTATATTTTAAGTTCTGGGATACATGTGTAGAACGTGCAGAACTGTTACATAGGTATACACGTGCAATGGTGGTTTGCTGCACCCATCAACTTATCATCTACATTAGGTATTTCTATAAATGCTATCCATCCCCTAGGCCCCTACCCCCAGACAGGCCCTAGTGTGTATTCCCCTCCCTGTGTTCATGTGTTCTCGTTGTTCACCTCTCACTTATGAGTGAGAACACGCGGTGTTTGGTTTTCTGTTCCTGTGTTAGTTTGCTGAGAATGACGGTTCCCAGCATCATCCATGTTCCTGCAAAGGACATGAACTCATCTTTTTACGGCTTCATGGTATTCCATGATATATATGTGCCACATTTTCTTCATCCAGTCGATCACTGATAGGCATTTGGGTTAGTTCCAAGTCTTTGCTATTGTGACAGAGCTGCAATAAACATATGTGTGCACGTGTCTTTATAGTAGAATAATTTTATAGTCCTTTGGGTATATAACCAGTAATGGGATTGCTGGGTCAAATGGTATTTCTGGTCCTACATCCTAGAGGAATCACCAGTCTGTATTCCAAAATGATTGAACTAATTTACAGTCCCACCAATAGTGTAAAAGCATTCCTATTTCTCCACATCCTCTCTAGCATCTGTTGCTTCCTGACTTTTTAATGATCACCATTCTAACTGGAGTGAGATGGTATCGCATTGTGGTTTTGGTTTCAATTTCTCTAATGACTAGTGATGATGAACTTTTTCCATATGTTTCTTGGCCACATAAATGTCTTCTTTTGAGAAGTGTCTGTTCATATCCTTTGGCTACTTTCTGATGGGGTTGTTTGGTTTTTTCCCTGTAAATCTGTTTAAGTTCTTCACAGATTCTGGACATTAGCCCTTTGACATATGGATATATTTCAATAATTTTCTCTCATTCTATAGGTTGCCTGTTCATTCTGATGATAGTTTCTTTTGCTATGCAGAAGCTCTTTAGTTTAATTAGATCCCATTTGTCAATTTTGGCTTCTGTTGCCATTGCTTTGGTGTTTTAGTCATGCAACTTCAGCAAAGTCTCAGAATACAAAATCAATGTGCAAAAATTACAAGCATTCCTATACACCAAAAATAGAGAGCCAAATCATGAGTGAACTCCCATTCACAATTGCTACAAAGAGAATACAGCTTATGAGGGATGTGGACGACCTCTTCAAGGAGAACTACAAACCACTGCCTAAGGAAATAAGAGAGGACACAAACAAACAGAAAAACATTCCATGCTCATGGATAGGAAGAATCAATATCGTGAAAATGGCCATACTGCCCAAAGTAATTTATAGATTCAATGTTATCCCTATCAAGCTACCATTGACTTTCTTCACAGAATTAGAAAAAACTACTTTAAATTTCATATGGAACCGAAAAGAGTCTGTATAGCCAAGACAATACTAAACAAAAGGAACAAAGCTGGAGGCATCACGCTACCTGACTTCAAACTGTACTACAAGGTTACAGTAACCAAAACAGCATGGTACTGGTACCAAAACAGATATACAGACCAATGGAACAGAACAGAGGCCTCAGAAATAACACTACACATCTGCAACCATTTGATCTTTGACTAACCTGACCAAAACAAGCAATGGGGAAAGGATTCCCTATTGAAATAAGAGAGGACACAAACAAACAGAAAAACATTCCATGCTCATGGATAGGAAGAATCAATATCGTGAAAATGGCCATACTGCCCAAAGTAATTTATAGATTCAATGTTATCCCTATCAAGCTACCATTGACTTTCTTCACAGAATTAGAAAAAACTACTTTAAATTTCATATGGAACCGAAAAAGAGTCTGTATAGCCAAGACAATACTAAACAAAAGGAACAAAGCTGGAGGCATCACGCTACCTGACTTCAAACTGTACTACAAGGTTACAGTAACCAAAACAGCATGGTACTGGTACCAAAACAGATATACAGACCAATGGAACAGAACAGAGGCCTCAGAAATAACACTACACATCTGCAACCATTTGATCTTTGACTAACCTGACCAAAACAAGCAATGGGGAAAGGATTCCCTATTTAATAAATGGTGTTGGAAAAACTGGCTAGCCATATGCAGAAATCTGAAACTGGACCCCTTCCTCACACCTTATACAAAATTAATTCAAGATGGATTAAAGACTTAAATGTAAGACCTAAAACCATAAAAACCCTAGAAGAAAACCTGGGCAATACCATTCAGGACATAGGCATGGGCAAAGACTTCATAATTCTTTAATTCATATATTAATCCACAAACATTTATAATGACTTCTTTATGCCTTAGGCATTGTCATAGTTTCTATATGGAGTTGTAAAAAAAAAAAATAATAAGCCATAGTCTGCTCTTGACTAGGCCACAGAATAGTTGGCAAGACAAATGTGTAAAGAGATATGCATAATGCATTGCTGTAGACTTAAAATAAAATGTGGGGCAAAGGTTGATGGAAAACAAAAGAAGGAAGTACCTTGGGAGCCAGAAAAGGCTACACAGAGGAAGTGACACTTTAACTTGGCTTTGGTGGAACTTTCTTAAGGTTGAGAAAAAGTAGAAGGAGAGTACAAAGACAAGACTGTGAGGCCAGGTACAAAATTGGGAAAGGTTCTTGGGAGTGAAAAGTCGGACTGGGTGAGTTTCAGGCAGCCTGAGAACTTTCCATTTCATGCACAGGAAGAAAAGCTAAATTTCCAGTTAACACAAAGTTTCTTTTGATTTCTTATAGTGAAATAAAAGTTATAATTACACTACACCTATACAAAGCAATGGACTTTTTTTCTCTCTCTCTCTTTTTCTTTTCTTTGAATTTTGTGGCCAGAAGTGTGGAACACAGAGTTGATATAGACAAAATTTTTACTGAAACAGCTGGGTTTCAATGATTGGTACTAAATTGCCCTAGTCTTACAGTACTCTTGAACATAAATTTGGGCCTCTCCAATATTGGCAAAAGCACATTTCATGGTGGGTGTAGACCTGTAGACATGGGAGGATGGTGTTTACCTATATCGCCTTTCCATCAAGTACTTTAAATGTTGGAGACCATTAAATAATTTGGCAAGTTAGAGTTGAGGACAGAAAAAAAGACAGCACCAGAAGGCTTTGCATATTGTTATGACTAAACAATATGATACTTTTCTTACCTTTTCCTTCAAAGCTATGCATGTAAATAAAACCAATTTCTGCATTAATAAGCCAGCCCACAATAACTAGAAATACCAATAGAAAAATTGTATACATGCTATAAAATTGAAGAGGGAATCACTGAAGTGCATTTTTATCCTTTAAAATTCCTCCAAAAAGCAAGATGCTGATAAGCACACTTCTAATGTTTTACAGTCTGATATTAATATCTGCAGAAATTACACAAATAATCTTTTGGTAATAATTGACATTATAAATAGTAATATTCTTATAATCTATAATGCTCTTTAATTTCTGTATCAAAATACAGATATAATTTCATTTTATATAGCAACACAACTTTTAATCTTTATTCAGTCTCAGTTTAGCATATTGTAAATACAATGCTACAACACTTCCCAAGATTTATATATTTCCTTTGCAAAGAGAACGTTAAAATCACCAGATCGAACGTGAAACCAACAGGAAAACACTGTTTTCTAATCAGCTTCATGGTCTTAGGAGAATTCCTTGGGATAACCTTTGCCCCAATTTTACCTTCTCATCTTTGTAAGAGAGGATGCCCAGCAGCATTTGTAGATATTCACAAGTAAACAAGTATTTACCTAATTGACCATGTTTCCAGCTACAATTCCATCTTCATTGAAAGAGAAAAAGCTTCTTCCTGAGTGTCAAACTCTCCTTTTGCTTAGCATTTCTTGGAAATTAGAACAGACAGTTTGAGATAATGTATAATGACATGAGACAATAGAACTCTGTCACTTAAAAATCTGACCCACGGGATGACAATCTTTGAATCCTGCTTTGGAGATTTATTTTCTCATTAGGATCTGCGTTATTTTTATGATTTCCTACAGGAACCACTCAGGACAGCACAAGGTTCAAAAGGAAGGGCAAAAGAAGAAATTCCTTTGGAGTTTTCTCCTATGAAAGTATCTCTATGACACCATTGTTATTTTAAGGGACAAATTGTAATTGTAGAGAAGAATGAGCTCATATTAAATTAAATTATTCTGAAAAAATTTCAGCATATGATAAAATGGTGTTGAAGAAATATTCTCATCTGTATATTAATGAAAAACATTTAAAACATCTAGAACCCACATTGTGTGAGCATGCTTATTGACAGAAGGAAATTAAAAAGAAAGTGAAGGCTTATCAATTAGAAAATAATAATCTGAGTGATTAGAGTTTTATACCCTCAAGCAGTATTCAAACACAAGTAAATCAAATCTGATATAGGTAAGCAGTTTTAGGACTGATGGTAAAAATAAGGCCACACCGAATGTCCATGGAAATGTTGGAATTATGAATTCTTGTCTCTTTTATTTCCAAAGGGCCAGTTTTCGGGGATGGAAGAGAACACATATTCATGAAAATCTTCAAATAGGCCATGTTTTTGTCTTAAAAGCTCCAGAATGAAAGAGCTTTGTGTGTGTGTGTGTGTTTTTTAGAATAATACAAGTACAAGGTAGGAAGGAACTTATTGTTTCATGTAACAATAAGAATGGAAATTGATTTGTTTCTCACTTCCTGAATTTTCTTGAACCCATCTTTATCTAGTCATCTGACTCATTTCCTTGCCTAAATTAGAACAAAACTTGAACATTATTTATAATTTTATTCAGGCTAAAATTAATTCTGTGGAAAGGTCAAGTTACCTATGACACCCTCCTCTTTCTTTGAGCTGGAAGTTACTATAGTGGCATCACTTCTCATGAAGGAAATTAGACCAGATTGGCCTATCACATTTTCTTCTATGGAGAAGTTTAACATGCTTAATGAAGAAAAAGTTTAGGAAGATTTAAAAAGAAATGGTAAATTTAAATTGCAAAGTCATAAATACTATTAATAAATCAATACAAATTGACATTGATAAAAAATGTTATCCAAACAGCTTGATAATAAAAGTATCAGATTAATACTCCAAAGCAAATATTTCCCTTTAAAAATCATAGTATTAATATTCAGAAGAGAGAACTGATTTTTTTTTTTTTTTTTTTTTTTTTTTTT
>NW_016803880.1:2735456-2754512 GCF_001698545.2 Rhinopithecus bieti | reverse complement strand
ACCACAGTGAGAGCAGAGATACAATTGTAGTGGTAGAGACAGAAAATTCTTATTTATGTTTTCTGTTAAAAGGTCCTGAAATCTAAAATCCATTCTGGTTTTATTATTGCCACATTGCAAAAACTGTAATATGTAAAAGATACTCACTACTAAATCGTTAAATTAAAAATGGCAACACCTTTACAAGTTAACTGGGTCAGAGACTGAACTTGGAGTGCTCCATAGGTTGACTTGGCAACTTTCATCTCCTAAATTGGGAAATTAATCTGTGTCATTTAAGACATTGCTTGGGAATATTTGCTCAGCAAGAACTCCCTTCTGGTTGCCACACACTCCCCAAAATGCCATAATTTTATGTATAATGAGAGGCTGAAATGATCCAAGAATTTTGGATTGGTCCCAACACATAGTGAGCTTGGCCTGAAACATAGGAATGTTAGATCAGAAAAGAACCTCAAAATTGCAACTGAATGTCATCTTGACTTCTCTGTAGCAAGCAGATAATTGTTAGGCTGTGTCAAATAAATAAAAATAAAGTAAAATATTAATGCTAAATACATAGTTGAATGGTTATTTGTAAATATTTTCCAGATTCATTATGGCATAAAGACCATATACCCTTTCCATTTGTAATATATGACATTATATGATAGAGAGATAACATAACCAAAGAAAATACTGGAAGAATAGTGGTGATATCATCAGAAATGGTAAAATTTGACATGGTAAACCATTTGGAAGATAAATATAATTTATTAAACTTAGATTTGGTGAGCTCATGCTAATAAAGAAACATTTTAGTGGAATATTCCATAGGTAAGTGCAATTACAAAGCTGCAGCTTCAGTGAGTTTGGAAGTAGAGATATACCTTTAAAATCTTGAAAACAGATGTAGTTTTGCCGTGCAGCTCATTAGGGGATAGAAAGTAAACCAGTGAAGGACTAGGCAAACCTCTGGAAGCAGCAGAATTGTGAGCTTATAGAAGTTGGATAAGCACAGTGTGATTTCATAGAGCCAAAGGGGCTCACAAAAGATAAATTCCGTAACTGTGTCTACTGAGTTTGAAGCAGGTTTAAGACCATAGGATTTGAGAAGAACCACGTTGAATTTTGTTAGTGTGATTTCCACTGAATGTTTTGAGTGGCAACCAGATTTCAAGGCATTAAAGAGGAAATAGATGTTGGCAAAATGACTAGTAGAAATACACCACTAATATGATATATTCTATAAGAAAACATAGCTAGGGAAAATAATTCTGTTTTTTAAAATAATTTACTTGTTTTATTGTTTTTTGATGTAGAAGAAATCTCAACTTCTTTACAGACAGGGATAAAAAATAGATTTTCAATATAGATTTGAGAATGTGTGGGCTAAAGAAGCAACAATTTAATGAACAACAAATATTAGGCAATATTTTATTTCTTCTCCAGAAAAAAAGCAATTCTTCTATTCCCCCTGTTTTATAGGGGTGGGGGTCTTTATGCTTGCCAGTTTCTGTAGCTAGATGGTTATTCTTCCCCTGTTACTCATTAATATGCTCTATCCTACAATCTAAATGATTCACATACTGTTCATTATAGCTAGCCTGTTCTTCATTGTTTCAAATTTCAAGGATATTTTACCACTTTCCTCATGTACCTTTAGTATTTCCTTGACTCTGTGTTTAAGGAGGCACTATCTCATCTTTTAAAATGCTTTTAGTTCCTGTGTTTCCTCTAAAATTGTTTCTGTGAAATAGCATCTTCCTTAAAAAAAAGTCTTTTATCTTTTCTGACAGAATTCTATATCAGTCGATTTTGCTATTTTTTTTTAGTTATTAAAATACTAAAAGGACAGATTGCAATACAACAGAACATAATATGTGCATGTAACTTAGTAAAGCCAGTTACAGGGAGGCAAGATTAAAGTGATAGCAATGTTTAGTTATTTTAATACAAGGGTAAAAATGTTTGCATTCAAATCAGTGAAGAATTTTACTTTCTTTCTTAAAATTTTAAAACAAACAGTTCAAGGTTTTATTTAATGACAAGTGTTTGTGTCATTCTACGCCATTGCTTAATTCTTTGTCATTAGTTGAGATCAGAGCCATATGCTTTGAAACCAAATTATCAAGTGGCAGGGTTCAAATTCTGTTTCGAAAGCTGTCACCTGACGCGAAATTTGAGTAGCATTTTTAACCTAATTATAAAGCAAAACCAGATTGATACAAAAGGAAAAAGAAGAGGTAATGATAGAGGACATTAGTGGATTATATAATAATTACAAGATAATATACATGTTATAATAATCTGAAATATAATCATTCACTAATGTCCATACATACTAGGTATGTAATCTACTACTATTCTTGAGGTACTGGGCCCTGTGATTCTGATGTTCATTTTTACTTCTTACTTCACTGGAGAGAGAGAGTGATCAGCTGGAATTCCCTCATAAGATTCTCATAGTGTGTGTACATATGTGTGTGTATATATATACACACACACATATATATAATATAAAATATATATACACGCACATATGTATACACACTATAGTATATATATGCGTTGTAGGCTATGAAGAGCTAAGTTTTGGGGATAGTATGTATATGCATAGTATCTAGATATAGTGCATATATATTCTGTGTATAGTGTGTGTGTATATATGTATATATTGTATCTATATGTACTATGTATAGTGTTGCTCTAAGGAAATATCTGAAACTGGGTAATTTATATTTCAAGAAATGTTAAAATAAGTCCTTCAGAGAACATGGCTCATAATTCTGCTGGCTGAAACATTGGTAATCTATCTGTTGAGAGACTCAGGCTGCTTTCACTCATGACAAACTAGGGAGGGTGGCGCAAGATGGCTGAATAGAAGCTTATTATCATTGTCACCCCTACAAGAATATCAAATTGTTACAACTAACTGCACAAAAGCACCGTCACAAGAACCAAAAATCAGGTGAGCAATCACAGGACCTGGTTTTAACTTCACTGAAAGAGACATGAGGAGGGCAGGAAAGATAGTCTTGAAGTGCCAGTGCCATGCCACTCCATCCCCAGATTCTCAGCAGCATCGGAGCACAGACAATCTGTGCACTTGGGACAGAGAGAATGCAGTGATTGTGAGGCTTTGCATCGAACTCAGTGCTACCCTGTCATAGCAGAAAGCAGAACCGGGCTGTACTAAGCTGACATGCACACACAGGGGAAACATTTGGAATAGCTCTGGGCAGAGGGTAGGTGCCGATCTCAGAGGTCAGAATTTGAGTTCCAGCAAGCCTCACCATCATTGATTGGCTAGTGAGCTCTGGGGCTCTGGAGGTACATAATGAAGAATGCATCAGAGTCACGTAATAGCAGAACTGATGAAGCTGAAGAAAGAATTAGTGATCTTGAAAACAGGCTATTTGAAAATACAGTGAGAAAAGACAAAAGAAAAAAATGAAAAACCATAAAGTACACATACAATATCTAAAAAATAGCCTTAAAAGGGCAAACCTAAGAATGACTGGTCTTAAAGAGGAGGTAGAAAAAGAGATGCAGGTAGAAAGCTTATTAAAAGGGATAATATCAGATTAACTTCCCAAACCTAGAGAAAGATATCAATGTTGATGTATAAGATACCAAGCAGATTTAACCCAAAGAAGACTACTTCAAGGCATTTAATAATCAAACTCCCAAACCTCAAAGATAAAGAAAAGACCATAAAAGCAGCAAGAGAAAAGAAACAAATAACATACAATGGTGGTCCAAAGTCCACTTGGCAGCAGGCTTTTCAGTGGAAACTTATGGCTTGATATATTTAAAGTGCTGAAGGGAAAAACTTTTATCTTTGAATAGTACAACCAGTGAAAATACCCTTTAAACATAAAGGATAAGTAAAGATATTCTCAGACAATCAACAGCTGAGGTATTTCATTAACACTGGACACGGCCCATAGGAACTGCCAAAGGGAGTACTTCAATCTGAAAGAAATGAGGATTCATGAACAATAAGAAATAATCTGAAGGTAATATACAAAAAAAACCCATAGCATATTATGGCACTATAATTGTGGTGTGTAAAATAACTTTATCTTTCATTTTGTTTTTGAGACAGATTCTCAATCTGTTGCTCAGGCTGGAGTGCAGGGACACAATCTCAGCTCACTACAACCTCCGCCTCCCAGGTTCAAGCGATTGTCCTGCCTCAGCTTCCCGAGTAACTGGGATTACAGGCATGTGCCACCATGCCCAGCTAATTTTTGCATTTTTATTAGAGACAGGGTTTCACCACATTGGCCTGGCAAGTTTTGAACCCCTGACCTCAAGTGATCCGCCCACCTCAGCCTCCCAAAGTGCTGGGATTACAGGTGTGAGCTGCCACGCCTGGCCTGTAAAATGACCCTATCTTAAGTAGAAAGACTAAAAATAAACCAATTAAAAATAATAACTGCACAACTTTTGAGACATACACAGTACAGTAAGATGTATAGAGAAACAACAAAAAGTTAAAACGCAAGCATTCAAAGTAAAAGTGTAGAGATTTTTTCCTTCTGTTTGTTTCTTTTATGCCATCAGTGTTAAGTTGTTAATTTAAAATAATAGGTTATAAGATAGTATTCACAAGGTTCATGGTTACCTCAAATTGAAAACATATAACAAATAACCAAAAATAAAAAGCAAGAAATTAAAGGATATCACCAGAGAAAATCACCTTCACTAAAAGGAAGATGAGAAGGAAGAAAAGAAGAAAGAGAAGGTCACAAAGCAACCAGAAAATAAATAAATAACAAAACGGCAGAAGTAAATCCTTACTTATCAATAATAACATTGAATGTAAATGAACTAAAATCTCCAGTCAAAAGACACAGAGTAGCTAAATGGATAAGAAAAAAAAAGCAATGCCCAATGATCTGTTGCCTACAAGAAACACGCTTCACTTATACGGATACACATAGACTGAAAATAAAGGGATGGAAAAAGATATGCCATGCCAATGGAAACCAAAGAAGAGCAGGTGTAGCTCTATGTATATTAGATGAAATAGATTTCAAGAGAAAAATGTAGGAAGAGACAAAGAAGGTCATTATATAATGATACATAGATAATTCAACAAGAGGATATAACAGTTTTGAATATATATATATGCACCCAACACTGGAGATCCAGACATATAAAGCAAATATTATTATAATTAAGGAGAGTAATAGACCTCACTACAATAATAGCTAGAGATATCAATACCCCACTTTCAGCATTTGACAGATCTTCCAGACCAAAAATCAACAAAGAAACATTGGACTTAATTGGTACTATAGAACAAATGAACTTAATAGACATTAACAGGACATTTCATCCAATGGCTGCAGAATACACATTCTTTTCCTCAGCACATGAGTTATTGTCAAGGAAAGATCATATGTTAGGCCAATAAACAAGTCTTAAAATATTTGAAAAAAATAAAGAAGTAATACCAAGCATCTTCTCTGACCACAATGGAATAAAACTAGAAATGAATAACAAGAGGAATTTTAAAAACCATATGAACATGTGGAAATTAAACAATATGCTCCTGAATGACTAGTGGGTCAATGAAGAAATTAAGAAGAAAATTGAAAAATTTCTTGGAACAAATCACAATGGGAACACAACATACCGAAATCTATGGGACAGTGAAAACAGTACTCTGAGGGAAATGTATTGCTAGTTATAACTGCCTACATCAAAAAAGAAAAAAAAAATCTCAAAGAACCTAATGATGAGTTTTAACAAACTAGAAAAGCAAGAGCAAACCAAACATCAAATTAGTAGAATCAATTAAATCATAAAGATGAGAGCAGAAACAAATATACTTGAAATAAAAAGCAATACAAACTTTAACGAAGTAAAAAGTTGTTTTTTGAAAATATAAATAAAACTGGCAAATCTTTAGCCAGACTAATTAAGAAAAAGAGAGAGAGAGAAAACCCAAATAAATAAAATCAGAGATGAAGAAGGAGGCATTATAACTGACATTGCAGAAATTCAAAGGAACATTAGTGGCTACTGTTAGCAACTTTGTGCAAAGAAATTAAAAAACCTAGAGGAAATAGATACATTCCTAGAAACATACAACCTACCAAGATCAAGCCATAAAGAAATTCAGAATCTGAGCAGACCAAGGACAAGTAATGAGATTGAAGACACAATAAAAAAGCTCCCAGTAAAGAAAAGGCCAGGATCTGATAGCTACCTTCACTGCTGTATTCTATGCAAGATTTAAATAACTAATACCAATTCTACCCAAGCTGTTTCAAAAAATAGAGGGTGAAGAAATACTTCCAGTATTTCTTATTCTACAAGTCCACTATTACCCTGATGCCAAAGTCAGACAAGGACATATTAAAAAAATTATAAGCCAATATCACTGATGAATATAGATGTAAATATCATCAGCAGAATACTAGCAAACCCACTTAATACATTTAAAAGGTCATTCATCATGACCAGTGGTATTTATCCTAGGGATGCAAAGATGGTTCAACATACACAAATCAATTAATGTGATACATCATATCAACAGATGGAAGAACAAAAAGCATATGATAATTTCAACTGATGCTGAAAAGTCATTTGATAAAATTCAACATTCCTTCATGATAAAAAAAATTTAAAAACTGGGTATAGAAGGAACATATCTCAATATAATTAAAGCCATATATGATGGAACCACAGCTAGTACCATTCTGAATGGTGAAAAACTGAAAGTCTTTTCTCTAAGATCTGTAACATGACAAGGTTGCTAACTGTCACCATTGTTATTCAATATAGTATTGGATATTATCTTACATTTGGAAAACCTAGAGACTCCACCAAAATCTATTAGAATTGATAAACCTATTCAGTAAAGTTGCAAAATACAAAATCAATATACAAATATCAGTCACATTTTTATATGCCAACAATGAACAATCAGAAAAAGAAATCAAGAAAGTAATCTAATTTACAATAGCTACAAATAAAATAAAAGACCTAGGTATTAACCAAAGAAGTGAAAGATCTCTATAATGAAAATTATAGAACATTGATGAAAACAATTGAAGTGGACACAAAAAGGGAGGTATTCTCTCTTTATAGATTGCAAGAATCAATATCATTAAAATGTCCATATTACCCAAAGCAATATAGAGATTCAATGCCAATTCCTATCAAAATATAAATGATATTCTTCAAAGACATAGATAAAAGTGGTAAAATTTATATAGAAACTCAAAAGACCCAAGATATCAAAAGCTATCCTGAGCAAATAGAACAAAACTGGAGGAATCACATTACCTGGCTCCAAATTCTACTACACAGCTATAGTAACCAAAACAGCATGACATTAACATAAAAACAGACACACAGATGAATGGAACAGAAGAGAGAACCCAGAAACAAATCCATACACCTATGGTGAATTCATTTTTAATAAATGTGCCAAGAACCTACATTGGAGAAAAGACAGTCTCTTCAATAAATGGTGCTGGGAAAACTGGGCGTACATATGCAGAAAAATGAAATTTGACCTCTATCACTTGCCATACACAAAAAGCAAGTCAAAATAGATTAAAGACTTAAAACTGAGACCTCAAACTATGAAACTACTACAATAAATTGTTGGAGGAAATATCCAGAACATTGGTCTGGGCCAAAATTTCTTGAGAAATACCCCACAGTCACAGGCAACCAAAGCAAAAATGGATATTTGGAATCACATTCAGTTCAAAACCTTCTGCATTGCCAAGAAAAATGTCAACAAAGTGAAGAGCTAACCCACAGAATGGGAAAAAATATTTGCAAATTATCCATCTGACAAAAGACTAATAAGCAGAATACATAACTAGCTCAAATAACTCTCTAGGAAAAAATCTAATAATCCCATTAAAATGGGCAAAGGATTTGAATATATCTTTCTCAAAAGAAGACATACAAATGGAAAATAGTATTCGGAAAGATTGTCAACATCACTGATAATCAGAGGAATGTAAATCCAAACCACAATGAGATATTGTCTCACTACAACTAAGATATCTTTTATCCAAAAGACAGGCAATAACAAACACTGGAGAGCATATAAAAAAAGGGAACCTTGTTACACTGTGGTGGGAATGTAAATTAGCACAACTACCATGGAGAACAGTTTGGAGGATTCTCAACTAAAAATATAGCTACCATATGATTCTGCAATCCTACTGCTGGGTATATACCCCAAAAAAAGAAAATCAGTATATCAAAGAGGTATCTGCACTCGCATGTTTGTTGCAGCACTTTTCACAATAGCCAAGAATTAGAAGCAACACACGTTTATCAATAAATGATTGGATAAAGAAAATGTGTTACACTTATACAGTGGAGAACTACACAGCCATAAAAAAGAATGAGATCCTGTCTTTTGCAACAACATGGGTGGAACTGGAGGTCATTATGTTAACTGAAGTAAGTCAGGCACAGAAAGACAAATTTTGCACTTGTAGGTGCTAAAAACCAAAACGAATGAACTCATGGAGATAGAGAGTAGAAGGATGGTTCCCAGAGGCTGGGGAAGCTAATGGGATTTGGTGGCAGGGGAGAAGTGGGGATGAGTAACGTGTGCAAAAAAACAAAAGAATAAATAAGACATAGTGTCTGATAGCACAACAGGTTGACTATAGTTAATAATAACTTAATTGTACATTTAAAATAACTTAAAGAATATAATTGGGTTGTTTGTAACACAAAGAATAAATGTTTGAGGGGATGGATATCCCATTTTCCAATATGTGATTATTATGTATTGCATGCCTGTATCAAATTATCTCATGTATCCCATAAATATATACACCTACTGGATACCCACACAATTTTTTAAAATTTTAAAAATTGAATTGTCAGCAATATCATATAATGCATAGTTGAAAAGTTCCATCAAATATTTGCTCAAATAATCACAGTTCTGTCATGTTTAAGATGGAAAAGAGAAGCTGAATTGTGTTGCGAATACTGTTTATCATTAAGTAAGCAGATGATTTAACTATAGTGCATACTTCACATATTTTCATGAATGGAAACCCTAGGGAGTTTGCTATTGGATCAAAAAAAAAGAAAAAGGTCATGTTTCAGGGAAAAAATGACCAATTATACTTTCCACAGTAGGTTACTTTCTTTATTAAGTTTACTGTAGAGTTCAATCACTTACAGGTAGTTCATCGATGTACTTGTATTTAAAATTGTTTTTTGCACTTTAAACCAATAATTGCTTACAAAATTTTTGGAACCACATGACAATATATAAAATAACCAAATAATAAAAGTTTTCTTAAAACATGATCAATTCCAAAACATTAAACTATTTCTTCTCTTATTTTATATTCTGTTAGTAATAGTGTACTACCTACATTGGTTAATTGGTAAAAGTAATTTCCTCAGAGAGCTTATTTCTTGAATATTTAATGATAAATTTAACTTACATGAACAAATAAAGTTTAAAGCTTGTTTAATAATATGGTAGTAATGATAGTAACATATCTGTGAGATAAAATCTATTTATTTTGTTTTATCTAATAATGTAAATCATGTTGTATCCCTATCAGGCATGAAATACTCCAATAATTTTTCATCAGACTCCAGATAGTACCTGTAGTCCTAACCTTGGCCTACATGACTGCAAAACTGTAGTCCCAGGCAACCTCTCAGATCTCTACGCTCCCTAATTCAATGCTGGCCACACAGGTCTTCATGTCAGACCAGCCTCCAGGTTGAGGCCCATCATAGGTTTCAGTTCCTCAACCCGAAAAACCATCCTTCAGAATCAGTTACACAGTTCCGTCTCTTCCTGGGTACTCTGTATAACACTAATTCTCCCCTGACCTTTGCTGAAACTTTCCCTAAAATTTATCCCATCCTTCTCTACTCTGTTTTATGTTGGCATAGCTGCTGTAGCAGTCCGTTCTCACACTGCTATGAAGAACTACCTGAGCCTGGGTAACTTAAAAAGAAAAGAGGTTTAACTGGCTCATGGTTTCACAGACTGTACAGGAAGCATGGCTGGGGAGGCCTCAGGAAACCTTCAAACATGGCAGAAGACAAAGGGGAAACCAGCACATCCTACATAGTTGGAACAGGAGGAAGAGGGCAAAGTAGGAGGTGCTACACAGTTTTAAACAACAAGATCTCATGAGAACTCACTATATCAAGAACACCAAGGGGAACATCCACCTTGGTAATCCAATTACCTCCCACTAGGCCCCTCCACCAACACTGGAGATTACAATTTAACATAATATTTGGGCGGGGACACAAATCCAAACCATAACAGTGGCTCATCACTAACTGTTCATATTATATGTTTATTTTTACTCTGTTTCTTCTAGCCACTGAAATGCAACACACACACACACACAATCTTTAAAATCTGCTTCAAATCAGAACTCTAACTGTCCAGTGAGAAAAATGAAATACACAAATTAGTATCATCTTAGCATCACTCTACCACGTTGATTACTCGGTGATTGTTCCCCTCCCCTCCCCTCCCCTCCCCTGCCCTCTCCTCTCCTCTCCTCTTCCTTTTTTTCTATGGGACCACTGTCTTCCCTTAGCTTCTGTTACAATTCTTTTAGGACTTTGTGACTGCTCCTTTGGCACCATTAAATCTTTGGATCTATGTTCAAAATGGGTCCAGAATCTAATGGTATTACACCATTTTTCCTGCTAACATTCTGGTACAAACCTCCATCATCTGTCAGCTGAATTACATTACCTTAAGTATTTTTCCTTCTGCAACCTTTGCAACCTATGCAAATTACAGTCTATCTCAACAGAACAGGCCATGTAAACTTTTATAAATATAAGTCAGCTCAGGTAACTCTTTGGCTCAGAATGGCTTTCCTGTTCACTCAAATTAAAAGCCCAAATCCTTGCTATGACCTGTGTACTTGGCCTAAATCATTGTCTATTCTCAGATCTCATCTGCTTTTCTCCTACTTGCTCTGTCCACTATAAACACACATTTCCAGGTATAGTTCAGTCTAAGGCTTCTGAACCTACTGTTTTTTTCTCCCCCCAATATTCGCATTGTTAGATGTCACACCTACTTCAGAACTTTTCTTAAGTGTTACCTTCTCAGCCAGGGTTTCCCTAACCCTTATTTTAAAAATTATAACCTCTCCTCTCCTCTCAACACCAAATAATCTATTCCCTTTTCCTGCTTTATTTTCTTTCTCACATATACCACCTTCTAACATTTAATGTATCTTACCTTTTCATAAGAGGTAAGCTTCAAAAGGTAAATTTGTGTTGTTTATAGTTCTAGTACCAGGACATACAACAAACCCTGGAATATAGGAAGTGTTCAATAAATACTTTTTGGATAAATGAATAAACAAATAAATGAATACCCAGAAACAAGGAAATTGAAGACAGGAGAGGAAAAGTCCTTTATTAAATAAAAGTTTGAACTGTACCCCAAAAAATCATACATTTATTGGTGGGAAAATCAGTTGCTTTATATATCCTGTTTAATATATCCTGTGCATTATAATCACAATTTTATTTGAAATGGGTATTTTAATTTAATTCAAGTTGTGGTAAGCTAAATGGCTCATGTGCTCCACATTAGGAGATGAAATTTCATCAGTTTTCTCAAAAGTTTTGCTTTCCTTACCTGATCCACTTAGTAATCAGTTAGGCAATTAAGACTATTAGTTGGTCACTATTAATAAATTGTTTGACCAATAAATTATCAGATATATACCATGGGCCAGTAAATGGATATCTTGCTATAGATTGGGCATTCTATACACTGGACTTTACTAAGCAATGACTATGCTCTTAATATGATAAATTCCTACACTCAATGTTTAGTCCCCTTGGGCAAAATGAGACACAGAATATAAATTGTAATAGGAAGAATATCATGGTATATATTCATGTGGACTTTGGAGTCAGGTAAGTCATACTCTTTGTCTCAACTTACTCCCTTTTAATTGTGCGATAGGAGAGTCACTTTATCTTTTTTTGAAGAAAATTTTGTTGTGTTTAAATGTGAATAATTGTATCTATTTCATATTGGTCTTCTACATAATAAATATATGCAGAACACTTATAGTGCTAGAGAAAATAAATCCCCAATGTATGGTATAGATATAACCCTGATCCCATTCATCCTGAGACCTCCCAACAGGGATCTCCAGCCACCTAATCCAGGCACATTCAGGTTAGCAACAGATCAGTAACCCCGTGGGATAGAGCTTTCAGAGGAAGGAGCAGGATGCCATATTTACCATTTCACAGCCATCACTGGTGATACCTCCAGGTAGCGGAAAATTCGAGGCAACTAGGGTCTGGGGTGGATCTTCAGCAAACCATAGTAACCCTATAGAAGAGTGGCTAGACTGTTAAAAGAAAAACAAACAGAAAGCAACAACATCAACAAAAGGACTCCACAAAACCCTATTCAAAGGTCAGCAACCTCAAAGATCAAAGGTAGGTAAGTCCACAAAGATGAGAATCAACACAAAAACAACGAAAACTCAAAAAGCCAGAATGCCTTCTATCCTCTAAATGACTACAACACCTCTTCAGCAAACATACAGAACTGGGCAGAGGTTGAGATAGCTGAACTGACAGACTTAGGCTTCTGAAGGTGGGTAATAGCAAACTTCACTGAGCTAAAGGAATGTGTTTTAACCCAATGCAAAGAAGCTAAGAATCATAATGAAACAATACAGGAGCAGAGAGCCATAATAGACAATTTAAAGAGGAATATAACCAACCTGATGGAGATGAAAAACACAACATGGGAAATTCACAATGCAGTCACAAGTATCAATAGCAGATTAGAACAAGCAGAGGAAAGAATCTCAGAGCCTGAAGACCATCTTTCTGAAATAAGGCAGGCACACAAGAATAAAGGAAAAAAAGAATGAAAAGGAATTAACAAACCTCTGAGATACATGGAATTATGTAAAATGACTGAACCTATGACTGATTGGGGTACCCGAAAGAGAGGGGGAGAACAGAACCAAGTGGGAAAACATACTTCAAAATATCATGCAGAAGAACTTCCCCAACATGGCAATACAGGCTAACTTTCAAATTCAGGAAATCCAAAGAACCCCAGTAAGATACTCCACGAGAAGGTCAACCCCAAGAGACATAATCTTCAGATTCTCCAAGGTTGAAATGAAAGAAAAGATATTACGGGCAGCCAGAGAGAAAGAACAGGTCACCTATAAAGGGAAGCCCATCAGACTAACAGTGGACCACTCAGCAGAAACCCTATGAGCCAGAAGAGAATGGGGGTAAATATTCAACATTCTTAGAAAAAAATGTTCAAATCAGAATTCATATCCAGCCAACCTAAGCTTCATAAGTGAAGAAAAAATAAGAATCTTTTCAAGCAAGCAAATGCTGAGGGAACTTGCCACCATCAAGCCTGCCTTGTAAGAGCTCCTGAAGGAAGCACTAAATATGGAAAGGAAAAACCATTACCAGCCACTAAAAAACACACTGAAGCACACAGACCAGTGACGCTATGAAGCAACCACATAAACAAGTCTGCAAAATAACCAGCTAGCATCATGATGACAGGATCAAATTCACACATAACAATATTAACCTTAAATGGGCTGAATGCTCCAATTTAAAGACACCAAATGGCAAGCAGGATAAAGAGCCAAGATCTATTGGTATGCTGTCTTCAAAGGACCCATCTCATGTGCAAAGACACACATGAGCTCAAAATAAAGGGATAGAGGCAAATTAACCAAGCAAATGGAAAACAGAAAAAAGCAGGAGTTGCAATCCTAGTTTCTAACAAAACAGACTTTAAACCAACAAAAATCAAAAAAGACAAAGAATGGCATTAAATAATGGTAAAGGCTTCAATTCTACAAGAAGAGCTAACTATCTTAAATACATATGCACCCAATACAGGAGCACCCTGATTCACAAAGTAAGTTATTAGAGGCATACAAAGAGACTTAGATTTCCACAAAATAATATTGGGAGACTTTAACACCCCACTGACGATATTAGACAGATCATTGAGACAGAGAATTAGCAAGTCATTCAGAACTCAATTCTGGATCAAGTGGATCTGATAGATTATCTACAGAACTCTCCACCCCAAAACAACAGAATATACATGCTTCTCAATGCCACATATCATGTACTCTAAAATTGATCACACAGTAGGAAGTAAAACATGCTTCAGAAAAAGCAAAAGAACGGAAATAATAAGAAGCAGTCTCTCAGACCACAGCACAATCAAATTAGAACTCAAGATTAAGAAATTCACCCAAAGCCACACGACAACATGGAAACTGAACAACCTGCTCCTGAATGACTCTTAGGTAAATAATGAAATTAAGACAGAAATCAAGAAGTTATTTGAAACTAAAAATAACAAAGATACAACATACCTGTATTAGTCAGGGTTCTCTAGAGGGGCAGAACTGATAGGATTAATGTATATATAAAGGTGAGTTTATTAAGGAACATTGACTCACATTATCACAAGGTGAGATCCCACAATAGGCTGTCTGTAAGCTGAGAAGCAAAGAAGCCAGTCTGAGTCCCAAAGGTGAAGAACTTTGAGTCCTATGTTTGAGGGCAGGAAGTATCCAGCACAGGAGAAAGATGAAGTCCAGAAGATTAAAGCAGTCTAGTCTTTTCATGTTCTTCTGCCTGCTTTTATTCTGGCCACACTGGCAGCTGATTACATTATGCCCACCCAGATTGAGGGTGAGTCTGCCTTTCCAAATCCACTGACTCAAATGTTAAACTCCTTTGGCAACACCCTCACAGATGCACCCAAGAATGATACTTTGCATCTTTCAATCCAATCAAGTTAACACTCAATATTAACCATCACTGTACCAGAATCTCTGGGATGCAGCTAAAGCAGTGTTAAAAGGGAAATTTATAGCACTAAATGCCCACATCAAAAAGCTAGAAAGATCTCAAGTTAACAACCTAACATCACAACAAAAAACACTAGAGGCCAGATGTGATGGCTGCAATCTCAGCACTTTGGGAGGCCGAGGCGGGTGGATCACTTGAGGTCAGAAGTTTGAGATCAACCTGATCAACATGGTGAAACCTCATCTCCACTAAAGATACAAAATTTGCTGGGTGTGGTGGCACATGCCTGTAATCTCAGCTACTTGGGGGGTCAAGGCAGGAGAATAGCTTGAACCCATAAGGCAGAGGTTGCAGTGAGCCGAGATCATGCCATTGCACTCCAGCCTGGGCAGCAAGAGCAAAACTCCATCTCAAAAACAAAACAACACAAAAAAACAAACAAACAAACAAAAAAAGACTAGAGTGCCAACAGCAAACAAACCTCAAAGCTAGCAGAAGACAAAAAATAACCAACATCAGAGTTGAATTAAAGGAGATAGAGACACACAAAAAATAACACAAAAAATCAACAAATGCAGGAGTGACTGTTCGAAAAAACGAATAAACTAGATACAGCACTAGCTAGACTAATAAACTAGAAAAGAGAAAATAATCAAATAAACACAACAATAAATGATAAGGGGTCTATTACCACTGACTCCACAGAAATAAAATTAACCATCAGAAAATACTGTAAACACCTCTTTGCAAATAAACTAAAAAATCTAGAAGAAATGTAAAAATTCCTGGACACATGCACCCTCTCAAGAGCAAACTAGGAAGAAACTGAATTCCTGAATAGACCAATAACAAGTTCTGAAATTGAAGCCATAATAAGTAGACAACTAACAAAAAAAGCCTAGGATGAGACTGATGCACAGCTGAATTCACCAGTGGCAGAAAGAAGAGCTGGTACCATGTACACTGAAACTATTTCAAAAAATTGAAAAGGAGGGACTCCTATCTAACTCATTCTATGAGGCCAGCATCATCCTGATACCAAAACCTGTCAGAGACACAAGAAAAAAAAAGAAAACTTCTGGCCAGTATTCCTGATGAACATCAATTTAAAAATCCTCAATAAAATACTGGCAAACCAAATCCAGAAGTACATCAAAAAGCTTATCCACTATGATCAAGTTGGCTTCATCCCCAGGATGCAAGGTTGGTTCAACATATGCAAATCAATAAAAGTGATTCATCACATAAACAGAACTACATGATTATCTCAATAGATGCAAAAGAGGGCTTTGAAAAATTCAACATTCCTTCATGTTAAAAACTCTCAATAAACTAGATATTGAAGGAATATACCTCAAAATAATAAGAGCCATAGATGACAAACAACCACCAATATCATACCAAATGAGCAAAACCTGGAAGTATTTCCATTAAAAACTGGCACAAGAGAAGGATGCCCTCTCTTACCACTCCTATTCTACATAGTATTGGAAGTTCTGGCCAGAGCATTCATGAAAGAGAAAGAAATAAAGGGAATTCATTTAGGAAGATAGGAAGTCAAACTGTCTGTTTGCAAATGACATGATCCTATATGTAGAAAATCCCATTGTCTTAGCCCAAAAGCTTCTTAAGCTGATAAGCAACATCAGCAAAGTCTCAGGATACAAAATCAATGTGCAAAAATTGTTAGTATTTCTATACACTAACAACAGGCAAGCAGAGAGTGAAATCATGAATGAACTCCCATTCACAATTGCCATTCAAAACTTCCCATTCACAACTTTAATTAACGACATGATCTGAGAGCTGCCATTCAGAATAAAATACCTAGGAATACAACTAAGAAGAGAAGTGAAGGAACTTTTCAACGAGAACTACAAACCACTGCTCAAAGAAATCAGAGAAGACACAAACAAATGGAAAAATATTCCCTGCTCATGGATAGGAAGAATCAACATCATGAAAATGGCCACACTCTCCAAAGTAATTTATGGATTAAATGCTATTCCCATTAAACTACAATTGACATTCTTCACAGAATTAGGAAAAAAACTTGTAAAATTCATATGGAACCATAAAAGAGCCCAAATAGCCAAGACAATCCTAAGCAAAAAGAACAAAGCTAGAGACATCCTGCTACCCAACTTCAAACTATACTACCAGGCTACAGTAACCAAAACAGCATAGTGCTGGTACAAGAAAAGACACATACACCAATGAAACAGCAATGGGGAAAAATTTCTTATTTGATAAATGGTGCTGAAAGAACTGGCTAGCCATATGCAGAAAATTGAAACTGGACCCCTTCCTTACACCATATACAAAAATGGACTAAAGATGATTTTTTATTTTTTCATTTTATTTTATTTTATTTTTGAGACAGAGTCTCTCTCTGTCGCCCAGGCTGGAGTGCAGTGGCCGTATCTCAGCTCACTGCAAGCTCCGCCTCCCAGGTTTACACCATTCTCCTGCCTCAGCCTCCCGAGTAGCTGGGACTACAGGCGCCTGCCACTTCGCCCGGCGAGTTTTTCGTATTTTTTTTAGTAGAGACAGGGTTTCACCATGTTAAACCAGGATGGTCTCGATCTCCTGACCTCATGATCCGCCCGTCTCGGCCTCCCAAAGTGCTGGGATTACAGGCTTGAGCCACCACGCCTGGCCTGACTAAAGATGATTAACGACTTAAATATAAAACTCAAAAGTATAAAAACCCTAGAAGAAGATCTAGACCATACCATTCAGTGCATAGGCACGGGCACAGATTTCATGATGAAAACTCCACAAGCAATTGCAACAAATGCAAAAATTGACAAATGGGATCTAATTAAACTAAAGACCATCTGCACAGCAAAAGAAACTATCATCAGGGTGAACAGACAACCTACAGAATGAAAGAAAATTTTTGTAATCTGTTTATCTGACAAAGGTCTAATATACAGAGTCTACAGGAAACTTTAAACAAACGTACAACTAAAAAACAACCCCATTAAAAAGTGGGCAAATGATATGGACAGACATGTGGCCAACAAACATATGAAAAAGAGTTCAACATCACCAACCATTAGAGATATGCAAATCAAAACCACAGTTAGATATCATCTCACACAAATCAGAAAGGCTATTATTAAAAAGTCAAGAAACAACAGATGCTGGCAAGGTTGCAGAGGAAAAGGAAAAATTTTACACTGTTAATAAGAGCATACATTGGTTCAAACCATTGTGGAAGATAGTGTGGCAATTTCTTAAAGTCCTGGACGCAGAAATACCATTTGACCCATCAATCCCATTATTGAGTATATACCCAAAGGGGTATAAATCATTCTGTTATAAAGACACATGTGTATGTATGTCCACTGAGCACTATTCACAATAGCAAAGACGTGGAATCAACCTAAATGCCCATCAATGATAGACTCGATAAAGAAAATGTGATACAATGCACCGTGGAACACTATGCAGCCATGAAAAGAATGAGATCATATTCTTTGCATGAACGTGCATGTTGTTGGAAGCCATTATCCTCAAAAAACTAATGCAGGAACAGAAAGCCAAACATTGCATGTTTTCACTTATAAGTGGGAGCTGAATGATGAGAACACATGGACACATGGGTGGCAGGGACAACACACACTGAAGCCTGTCAGAGGGTGGGAATGGGGGCAGAGAGAGCATCAGGAAGAATAGCTAATGGATGCTGGTCTTAACACCTAGATGATGGAATGAACTGTGCAGCAAATCACCAAGGCACACCTACACCTGTGTAACAAAACCTGCACATCCTGCACATTTCCCCTGAACTTAAAATAATAGTTGCAAAAGTATATATATGGTATAGTCATTATTATATTGATTATATATTATATTGTCCTAATTTTTAGGGTATCAAATATATAGAGAGATACAGATAGTACAGGCTTAAAACAGCACAAATATATTTCTTGAATTTTCCTAAAATATCTAATTTCCTGTCTATGGTATTGTTTGGACGAATGGAGGCAAGATGGCGCAGTTCAGGGTTCTTCACCGTCAACTTCCCCGCGCCCAGAAAAGGCACCGGGGTCCACTGTGCAGGCACAACCCAACCTCCGATGCAGAAAAACCGGAACCCACCTAGCCACGCCTACCGCCCGGCCCCCAACCCGCCTATGTCCCGCCCACTGCCCGCCCACTCCCAGGCCCAGGACATAAAAGCCGCTGGGGTCTGGGGTCTGGGTTGGGGTC
>NW_016803880.1:2696823-2735120 GCF_001698545.2 Rhinopithecus bieti | reverse complement strand
TGTGTGGGCGCGCGAGGGCGCTGCGCCTCGCACTTCCTCAGCCCTCACTCCTGTCGGGACTGTAGGAACTCCACCCGAGAGCTCCACCGGGTGACTCCCCTGGCCTCCCCTGCCGGAGACCGACGGACCTCACCCCTCCCCCACACCTTCTTTCCTGAAGCTGGGGGACCAAAAATAAATGTGCAGTTTTGCTCCTAGCCTTGCCTACTCACTGGTCTGGTTTCCTAGAAAGCAAATCAGCTTCCTAGGAAGCATATCAGGTATTATTTTTATGATTGTAAGTCTAGGTCAAAACTGATTTTCTTAACTATACATGTCCTAGTAAATACACACCTTTTAAAAAATCTGTACTCTCTTACAAGCCCAGTTGCCTCCAGGCACCGCAATTATCCCATAAGCTGTAGTGAATTATCACACTTAACTCTAACATGAAAGTCCAACTCCTCTAGGGAATGGTGTATGTACAACCTGGTCTTTGGAAGTTTCCCATTCCATTTAGCACTAAGCTAGTTCTCCAGCACGTTATGAAAACACTTCATTAGTTATGTAACACATCCTTTGACTATTTGTAGTTAAAAAAATTCTTCAACACTATTCAAACTGGGTCACAAGTCCCAGAATTCTGGCCAAACTCCAAATTAAACAATGACATTCTCTTCTACATACCAACCGTTCTTTCACAGAAGAGAAAAATAGTAACTTCAATTCATAGTCTCACAGGATTTTAGAAAGCAATTATATGTCCAAATACAAGTCAGAAGTAGAAACTAGATTCACAACCCAAAAACATCTCACAAGGTGAGGAATAAGTATGTGTGCAAATAGAGGAGCAAATCACATTTGGAACTTTAATTAACGACATGATCTGAGAGCTGGCATTCAGGAGTTATTAAATGAAAGGAATATATAATATAAGGAGTTTCCAGAAGAATGTCTTATGTCATGGAAAGGTGTTAAGGACTCTTATTCAAAGGATTTTTCCATTGACTAAAGGGAAAGGTTTGCCCTGCGTAATGTGTTCATGACGAGAAATTTAATAACAAGGATGGAACCGTTTTACCAGGAATGATTCAGGAATACAATGCCTTAGGTACTCAAGTAGTTGTAATTGATACCAACCCAAAATGACCACATTTCCTCACATATGTCTTTAGTTACATCCCACATTTCTGATGAAAACAAGGTTGCTAGCTGGTCCCTAATGGTGTCATTTTTTTGTGTGTCATTTACTAAATTTGCTTTATATTAAATTCTAGTCCTGATCAATTATAATAGATTCTAGGAAACAACTCGAATAATGTTTCTGGTAAATAAAATGCTCCCATTGCTAAATAAGAATGACTAATGATACAACAAAAAAGGAAATGCCTCAGACTCTTACGGAAACAAATTATCCTCCTTTTCTCCTTGAAAAAGTTTGTATCTGCTCTTTTAGGGGACAAGTATATGGAAAAAGTCAATAAACAGAAACTGTCAGAACTTGCATAATGACATTACCAACATGTTCAAAAAAATAGATTCTTGAGAATTTTGTATTAAAACGTAACAGATTTATTATTCCATTTTTACTCTTTACAATACAGGTGCACTAACCACAATTGGCTTTAATAATGAAAGCGTTTCAAATATTTTATTCCACAGTGAAATCACAACTCACATAAACAGTGATTTCAATCCCTGGTGCTTCTTTAAACTCTGAAGAAGTTTAAAATTTGAAAATAAAAAAAACAAAATGAATTTTTAGTTTAAAAATTTTAAAACAACTTTAAAAAATTCTGATACCTGGACTCTCCTCCTGTAAAATATAAAGTTAGAATACGGAAATAAAGCCCTGGCCATCAGCTAGTTTTTAAAACTCCCTGACTGTGCACATTGGATTGAGAACTACTGCTCTGAGGAATGTTTTACATTGAAAATATTCAGACAGAGGCCAAGTTCCTGTTCTAACAATTTAATTAATTGTTATGAAATGGTGAGGGGGTTCACACTCTTGAATACTACTTTGTGAACAAGTGTCTCTCCCACACCTTCCCAGTGACAGTTGCTAACAAAGTCTTTGAAGTTAAGTCTGCATGAAAGGGCAATGTAAAAATCCTTTTTATAACTGGAAATGAATCAGACAAGCTTCTCAGCTACTCCCTAACCAAATTCCAGTAAATCTCATATTATTTGGCACATTTTCCCTAACTCCTGTTGCGATTTAATTCTGCTTCAGTCCTATCCAAATTACCACTCTCAAAAGATTTTGCTTAGCAAATAACTTTTCAAGCTATATTATCAGTTCTTGTCAAAATTGCATGTTGGAGTCTGGAAAATATCATTTTAATACTAAAATCTCTCTAGTTACTCAATTACTTTGGGATTTTTGTCATATGTGTGAAAAGAGTATTTAGCTCCAAAAATAGAGAGACTTCTAAGGTAGGGCAATTTTGTTAGGTGTTTTTTTCTTTTTTAGGTGAGTATTTTAATTTAAAGTTCAAAACAGGTTCAGCAGATTAGAATCCCAGATTTTTTTTAGTGGGGATATTATCCCCATTTTATTATTAAAGGGTGAAATTAAGCCATAGAATTTCTTCTTCAGAAGCTCCCTCCTAGGTAATGCAGCTATCAAGCTATGGACAAACCATTTCACTTGCTTATTTCTTTAACAGTATAAAGTATACAAGTGATTAAGCTGGGGCTTTATTCTTGTCCGCGTTTCTAGAATGCTTCTAACCTGAGGTAGCATTTAAGGTGTTTTATCCCAACATCTGGAAGTCATCATCTAAACACTCATACCATTACCCCATGTCTAATATTTTGTCCTGCTCCTTCATTTGTTTATGTAACAATTGCTTTTTAAGCATTTCTACATGGCTGGCATTTACGATACAACGAGAACAAAAACACAACAGGAAAAATATCTGTCTTCACAGAGCTTGCATTCTTATAGGATAGACTGAAAATAAATACTGTAAGTTTTGGATACCAAATTATAAATGCTAAATGGAAAACAGGATCAGTGAAGGGTGTAAAAAAGTTTTGGAGACAGACGTGAGTTTCACATGGTAGTGCTCTGTTTCAATGGGGGCTCACTGTAAAGGTGAAATTTAAGTAATGAACTTAGAGGCCGGGCGTGGTGGTTCACACCTGTAATTCCAGCATTTTGGGAAGCCGAGGCAGGCGGATCACCTGAGGTCTGGAGTGCGAGACCAGCCTGGCCAACGTGGTGAAACCCTGTCTCTACTAAAAATACAAAAATTAGCTGGGCATGGGGGCACTTGCCGTAATCCCAGCTACTTGGGAGGCTGAGGTGGGACAATCCCTCGAACCTGGGAGGCGGAGGTTGCAGTGAGCCGAGATCCCACCACTGCACTCCAGCCTTGGTGACAGAACAAGACTGTGTCAAAAAAACAAAACAAACAAACAAAACTTAAAGAGAATCGTAGAGAAAAAAACTGCAGATGGAGGAATAGTAAATGGATTTGAGGGGAAGCTATGAGGCCATTGTTGCAAGTGATAAGTGCAGAGAGAAGAGGGGACAGATCTTGGAAGAACTTCTGGCTCAGAGTAAGAAATTTGTGTGACAGGATAAATTCAATTGATTGTTTGAATAGTGGAGAAAGATGCTCTGATTTATGGTTTAGTAAGATCACTTTAGCTAATTTATTAAGATGAGAAAATAGTGGTCATGTGCCTAAGCAGACAGAGGAGACAGGAATAAGAGGGCTGAGACGTGGCGTGTTTGTGTGTGTGTGTGTGTGTGTGTGTGTGTGTGTGTGTGTGTGTATTTATAAATCGTTTTAAGAAGATGTTTATAAAAAGTTTAATATAAACTCAGAAACTGCCCAAATCATAAATACTTGACTAGGAAGATTTTCCGAAGTGAATATAATATATGTGTATATCAATCACCCAGAACAAAAAACTGTTACCAGCATCACCAAAACCTCTTCAGGCTTTTCTGTCAGTATCCCTGCTCCCCACTTCTGGCAATATGACCATTTTCTTAACTTTTATGTTATTATATTAGTTTTGAATGTTTTCAAATGTATGCAAATGAAATAATACTCTACTAAACAGTTTTATGTCTGGGATTTTTTTTCCTCAAAGTATGTTTGGGGAGAGTATCTTTCTTATTCCATAGAATACTAGTTTAATTGGTTAAGGCAATCATTATGATCCTTCAAAAGATTTATGTAATTGATGTTTGCTTATTACTCTTGTATCCAATAGAGAGCTAACCTTACTTAATAATTCTAATAATCTCTAGGTTGTTTTAGATTTTCTAGTTAAAACTGTATTTGCCTATAAGAGTGACAGCTTTTTTCTGTTTTCCATGTTTCTAACTTCATTTTTTCTTTCTTCTTTACCTTGAATAGTGCTTTCAATACAATCTTGTAAACAAATTATTAAAGCAGACATCCTAAGATCATTTCTAATTTGATAAAGTTTACAATATTTCCATTGTAAGTATGATATTTGTACTTTTTTCTTTTCTTTTCTTTTCTCTTTTTTTATTTTTTTTGAGGCAGAGTCTCACTCTGTGGCCACACTGGAGTGCAGTGGTATGATCTTGGCTCACTGCAACCTCTGCCTCCTGGGTTCAAGCAATTCTCCTGCCTCAGCCTCCCGAGTAATTGGGACTACAGGTGCATGCCACCATGCCCGGCTAATTTTTGTATTATTCGTAGAGATGGAGTTTCACCATATTGGCCAGGCTGGTCTCAAACTCCTGATCTCATGATCCGCCCACCTCAGCCTCCCAAAGTGCTAGGATTACAGGCGTGAGCCACCGCGCCTGGTCATTATTTGTACTTTTGTCTAAGATAGAGTCTTGCTCTTTTGCCCAGGCTGGAGTGCAGTGGCGTCATCATAACTCACTGTAGCTTCATCGCCCTAGCCCCAAGTGGTCCTCCCATATGAGCCTCCTGAGTAGCTGGGACTACAGGCCTGCACCACCTCACCTGACTAATTTACTTTTTTTTAGTTTTTTGTAGAGAGGGAGTTGCATGTTGTCTAGGCTGATCTCAAACTCCTGGGCTCAAGCAATCCTTGGGATTACAGACATGAACCACTGTCCCTGGCCTGTACTAGCTTATTTTTAAATACTATATGTCAAATTAAAAATGTTCTATTCTAAGTTTATTAGGTTTACAATAAATAGAATAAAATTTTATTGAGTACTTTTCTGCTGTTTTACTCATTCTCTTGCCACTTTTGGTAAGTTATGGTTTCCTTGGCACCTCCTTATTTCATCTAAAATTTCAAATTTATTTACGTGATTTTATTGGTATAAATAACTTTTATGGAATATCCAACTATTATAAAATAAGTCTTTGTATATAGACTTGTGTTCTTGAGTAGACTTCTTGGATATTCATGGGTAAATTACTATACCACTCAAGATTCTGCATATGATTCTGCAGGCTGAGCATTGTAAAACCTGGGGAATGGTATTAACTATGGACTGTGTTGTGTGTGGTGGTGCTGGAATGGGGCTACCAGTTTTGATGGACAGGGTTAAGGTAAAAACTGCCCTTGCTCATACACGTCATGCCCACAGGTGCAAAAGGGCACTGCCGGGCTAGGTACTCTCCACAGTAGGTAGGATAAGCAGAATGTGTTCCATTGGGGTCATCCTCTCCAGCTTCTTCACCATGAGTGGATGGGCAAATTCCAGGCTGTGGGCCAGCTTAATTATTTCAAACCTGGGTGGAAGGTATGATGCTCCATCACAGTCTCCAACCCATTTATTGCCAGAGAGAGCAACAGAATTCAGGGTGTAAATATCATGAATACATCTTCCACCATGACACCCATTTGGTATTGATTATTTATTTGTAAATACCACAGTATGTATTTATCATTTGCAAACACCTCTGTATCCTGGAGAGAAAGGCCTGTGAGTGGTAGGTTTCCACTACCAAACTTCACCTGGAATTTCATGTGATAAAACTAGCACTCTAAAAACATATTGTTCTTCATCTGACACACTGTAATATTTAAAAATTGCTTACAAGGAAGCTAATTAAATGAAAGATGTTCGCAATGACTAAATGTGATATGCCAATAAACATACTGTAAGAAGGTGTTTGGAAAAATGAGAGAAAGGGATTGAAATTGTTTCTGCAAAATGTGAGCATATTAAGTAATCATTTTATACAGAAAATGATTTACAAGCAATGCTAGTTGTGTAAACATTGCAAAATGTTTCCACTTTATAACAGTCAGCAAACAAGGGGGGAAGTTTCCTCTAAGTAAGAATTTGAATAGCTTTTTGACTTTAAAATTGAGAGTTCAGGAAAGGGATGTTTCTGTATGAAATCAGCAGACAATTATTGATCATCAACTGTGGCGGAGAATACAACATTTAAAGTTTCTTGCTTTTCTACAGTCTAGATGCTTTCGTTGACTGCAAAAGCCAACGTAACAGCTGTTTTATTTTTATTTCATTATTCACTGTGACCACTTCCAGAAGCATTAGCACAGCCAAAGTAAAATCGGAAAATCCCACTCTGGGAGGGTGAAGATGGATGAAAAGGGATGTCTTGGGTCATCCCGTTTTATGTTTAAGCACATCAAAAATGTTTTCCTATGACATTCTGCAAAATACCTGCCTGGTACTCTATGAACTATAAAGGTCAACAGAAACAACAAAAATCTTAGAAACCGTTACAGATCATGAATCAATATTGGTTTATTAATTATCACAAATACAAATACTAATGTAGTTTGTTAATAAAAGGGGAAACTGAGTGTGAGGTATATCAGAATTCTCTGTAATATCTCATAACCTTTCTGTAAATCTAAATTGATTTTAAAATTAAAAGCTTTTTAAAAAACATGTGGTTTCACTAAAAAAAGCTAAGTTTTTTTTTTTCACAGCTTGTGCAACATTATTATACATTTGTTTAATGCACTATCTGACTGTGTTGATACATCTACTATATGGTCTCTCATTTTATATACAGTATTTATAGAGCAATTCACAGCTGTTCAGTGAGATGTTTGGTTAGGATAATGTCTAAGATTAATCAGTAATTCTGATTAAGCCTCTACCATGTACAACAAAGTACATTCTAAATGCTTTGGTAAATACCCAGGTAAATCAGAAATGAATCTTTCTTTTTTGTTTTGGAGATGGAGTCTCACTCTGTCACCCAGGCTGGATTGCAATGATGCGACCTCGGCTCACTGTAACCTCCACCTCTGGGGTTCAAGCGATTCTCCTGCCTCAGCCTCCTGAGTAGCTGGGATTACAAGCACAGGCCACCGCGCCCGGCTAATTTTTTGTATTTTTAGTAGAGATGGGGTTTCACCGTGTTAGCCAGGATGGTCTCGATCTCCTGACCTCGTGATCCACCCGCCTCGGCCTCCCAAAGTGCTGGGAGTACAGGGGTGAGCCGCTGCGCCCGGCCTGCTCCAAGTATTTTATAGACAGCAGTGGAAGGCTGACAGCTTTGAGTGGACCAGAGCAGGAAAAGGCTCTACAGTTTGTGATGTGCAAGGGGCCCTGGAAACCTGTCGTATCATCTGGCAGTTTCAATCTGGCAGTTTCAATTTTTCTGGAAATAAGAAAGATGCCTTGTGAAGAGAGAAAAATACAGGCTCCTAGCATTCTACAGGAAGACCATATACAGTTGAAACTAGGTACCATTTGAAAAGCAGCTTTTGTTATGCTACTGGTACATGTAGAGACCCAATATGAGGTGTGTATTATTACACTAATCATGCCCTGAGATTGAACAGACCCAGTAGTAATTCATCATGGGATGAAAGTGGTACTCCCGAGATCAGGCAGAAGCCGGGCTGGAAGAGGCATAAGTAAGCTGATGGGAAAGGTATTCCAAACTCCTACATCACCAATGAGCTCACACAGGCAGACCTCAACAATTAAAGATAAAAACAATCCAGGGCAGAGCCTTTTCTCTTAAACATGTCTAAGACTTACATATGTAGGTATACCTGCATATCCTACATATTAATTATACCATTTTATATACTTTTGGGCACAAACTAACTATTTTGCTATTAAACATATAGATTTCCTCCACCCCTCATATAGTGTGCTGTGAATATTTTAAAAAGCAGTGTTTATTTTCTTTTTCATAAAGTTTCTACTAAAATTTCTCTTAGAAATTATTTTGGAGACATTGTTGCACTTGGCTGAAGTTAACAGTCATTGCAATGAAGATTCAGATATTTCTAGGAACCGCCCCCAACACCTTCCTTTTCCTGTCCCCACGTTAGCGACAGAGAATGTCCAATGTAGGTGAAACAAACATTATACTAAGCAGAACCAAAACACTTTTTTAGAGTGAAAGAGAAGCCTTAATCTTGTAAAATATACATTGAAAAAAAAGAATAAGTTTGTACTGCTTAGGACAAAAAAGCTGCATTAGTTATTTTTTTCATTTAGCGTTTTAATTGACAAATGACAGGTTGTATATTTTTATAGTGTTCACATGATGTTTTGATATATACCTCATTTATTTTAACAAGGAAAATTAGTATAAGTGCTCTTCATTAGGTAGTAAAGAACTGGAAAGGTAAAAATTTCAAAAGTATTTCAGAGATAGCAACTGTTGAAAGAAGCTATAGCCCTTAGGACTGGGTTTGGGGAGGCAAAAAGAAGCACTGAAAATTATTAAAACTTAGAAATTTGAGGAAAGAGCCCCAGAGAGGTGGAAGTCAGACCTTTGAGAAAGGGACATCGTTAGGCTGGTGGGGCGTGTGTCTCCGAGAGGAAACAATGAAGAGTGTCTGTGAATGCTGGAAAGACCCACAAACGTTGCATTGGAACAGTGACTGTCAGGGTGAAAAAAATGTTCCCGGAGTGATGCTAATAAGAACAGGATGCAAAAATTGAAACAGAAAACAAATAGGAATGAGCATCTCCAGTTGTTCCTCCTCCAGCCGTCCCTCTCCATTTTCTTCCTCTAGTGACCCCTACTGGCCAATTTCAAGAGTGAACCCACCAAGGCTGAAATTAGATCCAGCAAGTAAATAAGGTTCAGCAAGAAAATAAGGTTCAGTAAGTACATAAAGTTCAGGTTTAGTATCCCAAAGCCGAGCACAGAAGACAGGATTTGCACAGGTAACTTGATAAATAAATAGCAAACAAAGAAAAGAGCTCCTATATATAGATACTTTGAAGGGTGGAAGATGTAAACTAAAAAAAAAAAAAATTATGATGGCACTGGAAACAAAGCTGCTATCAATACTTCTTTTATGTCTTTTTTTTAATTTAGTAATTTTGTGGTCTCATATTTTACAGGTAAATATTTGATCCATTTTGAAATTACTGAAATGGCTAGTTACATGCCCCAGCATTATTTACATGATGATATATTCTCTCCCCACTATTTTAAATGTTGTCTTTCCTACATACTAAATATCTGCTTTTATTCTGGTCAATCTATTTCCTTTTATTTTAACTGGTTTATACCTGTACTATTGTAACTCGTTTTAATTATCATAGCTTTGGAGTTATATTATATATATATATATATATATATATATATTGCCTACTCATACTTTATTGTTACATCTCTTTTTAAAAATTTTATCTTGCATGTTTATGTTTCTAAATAAATGTTCATGGTATTTTCTCAAACTCTAGAAGGAAATATGTTTACTGGTGGCTCATTTGTGATTATGCCAAATTCACAGGATAATTTATTCATTGTTATCTTTATCATCATGAATCATCTATCTCAGAGGTCTCTCTTTTGCCTTGCTCAAGTATTACTTATGAGTTTAATATATTCAACAGGTATTTACAGTTCTTGGTTATTGTGCTACTTTTCTTCCATTATATTAACTAGGCAATTACTTTTTGCAGAATGAATAGTTTCTCTTTTAATATTAAATCTTGTCCCTCTGATTTTGTGGGATTATGTTATTCGTTATTTTTAGTTGACCACCATTCGTTCTAGGAAAAAAGTACATAGACAAATAATAATAATTTGATTCTTCAAACTTCCATGTATTTATTTATTTATTCATTCATTTATTTATTTATTTAAAATCGTGGTAAAATACACATAACAGAAAACACCAGCTTAACCAATTTTAAGTTTTAAGTAGTGTTAAGCACATTCACACTGTTGCTCAGCCAACCTTCAGAACCCTTTTCATCTTGCAAAATGAAAACTACTCATTAAACAATAAATTTCCATGACTCCTACCCTCTAGTCCCCGCTAATACCCGGCCTTTCAAACCTTCCTACGATAATAGCGTTTTGTCTGTTTGATGTATTGAGTAGTACTTCAATAATGACATAAAATAATAGTTGTTACATTGAGAATTCTTTTTCTTTTTGCCACCATTAATGGGAATGTGTCAAGCTATTAGCAAAATTAACTTGGCAGAAAAGAAATTTGTTGAAAGAATATTGATTAGCTCACAAAAGTACTGAGAAGTCTGGTGGTGAACATACTGAGAAAACAGGCAGGAATCAGAGAGGTCAGGCAAAATGGTGCCACAGAGTCAGTTCAGGGAAGAACATCATCACCACTACAGTCAAACTCGGATATTGTCGCTCATCTCTTTGCGACTCTTGGCCCAGGCTCTGGTCATTGGTCACTGCATTCCATTTTCAGCAACATGGCCATGGTAGTCTCTGAACTGGGAATTGTTTCCCTGTCATTTTGGCTAGGCAGGGCTTCTGTGTAATCCAACTCTTTTAAATCTGGGTCATATTTGTTTAATTGGCCATGTTTAACTGCAAAGAGTAGTGCGTAAGGGTGTGTGTGTGTGTGTGTGTGTGTGTGTGTGTGTGTGTTCAGAAACGAGTACCTCTTTTGTTTTACTTAGTTTTCTTATTTGATTTTGTTTTGTATTTGACTTCCACAGTGAAAGTCAATCTTTGGCATCCAGGGAGATATATGAAATGGGGAGTTCCTTCTTGAATCTAGGAGGGGTTCAGATGCTCAGAAGAAATAAAACAATTTTCAATTCATAGAAATTCTAGTCTTTTACTCTTAGGCTTGGATCAGTTCTAGGTAACCTCTCTACATTTGGCCCCAATTTTCTTATACTTGATAATTACAATCTAATGTGAGAAATTTGGGAGTTTTCCTAGACACTAAATCGGAAAGGGTTTTCTTTTTTTTTTCCCCCTGTATGCTTTAGGTATTTTTTAAATGAGTTTTACAGAAAGATAAAATTAAATAGACTTTTGTTCCACTAATATTTATTGCAATCATCCCAATTATTATTACAGAAATTAAAAGAGTAATTTTAAAAGTATTTTGTGTGAGTACTAGTGTAAGTAAAAGTCTTTTGATAGAATAAAAAGTGTTTTTGTTTAAGAGCATTTGTGTTCACCAGGGTTCTCCAGAGAAACAGGACCAATAGGGTGTGTGCCTGCGTGTTTCTTTCATATATGAAAGAGAGAGAGGGAGGAAGGAAGGCAGGGAGAGAGGGAGGGAGAGAGAGAGACAGAGAGACGGAGAGAGAGAGAGAGTGATTGAGATTTAAAGATATTTGCTCACATGACTATGGAAGGTGACAAGTTCAAAATTTGTCTATTGCTGTCCTGAGTCCTTAGGTAATCTAAAGACAGAATCCCTGCCTCTCCAAGAGAACTCAGTCTTTTCTTTTCTTTCAAGACCTTCAACTATTGGTTGAATGAGACCCACACTTCTGAGGGTAATTTGCTTTACTCAAAGGCCATTTAAATATTAATCATGTATAAGAAAATGCCTTCACAATAGCATCCAAACTGGCATTTGGCTAAATAACTGGGTACCACAGTTTACTCAATGTGGCACATAAACATAAGCACCATGTCAATGTAATGACATGTTTTGCCATGAAAACTAATAAAATCCCCAATAAAAACATACTAGACAGTAAAAATGAGGCAATATCTTAGAGAGTTTTGTTGTCACAAGTGGTGAAGGGGATTAGAAAGGCACTGTAAAAAATGCAAAATACGTTATCATATCCCATAATATACCAACTTGGATGAGAAATTTAATATACATAACAGGATTGAAAACTTCCCTTATTTTTTGACTTAAATGTCAATGTTGACTTACTTAGTCTATAAGTCCCATGATAGAATAAAAAAATGCTTATTTTTTTAAACACTAAAAATCTCTGACAACAATGAACAGCATGGAGTCGAGACTGAAATATTGTGTTTATCCATTTAAGTAAGCATATAAATAATATGTGCTGTTAGGTGAAGGAAATCACTTAGTATCCGGAATCAGAATGCGAAGTAACAAAATGTTCACCCTCTAGAAATAGAGATTTTACATCACAGAACTGAGCAATGGGACTGTCAGAACACCATTTGTGTGAGGAATCAAAAGAATTATAGAAAATGACAAGTGACTAAACACTATAAAGATAACAGATAATAGCACTATTCTAAGACCTACCTCCAAACCCTTGGAAAATAGAAAACCCCTGGAAAATAGAAATCTAGTTTCTATTGCAGTTCTAGTTTCTCAGGAATGAGCCATTGCAGAGATGATGGGAGTTCCTGGGAGCAGGATTGTACTTGTAATCATTGATGTTGACCTAGTATATGTACTATGGACTCCCTGCCCACTTTTACATACCTTTTTTTCTCATCCCTACCTCCTTAATTCTAATCTTCATTTGACCATTCATCCATCCTAAATATCACTAATAAAAACAATGGAAAAAAAACTGAAGTTATCATTTATTTCGCCTGCAGATATCATCCAAATCTTTTTGAGTAACTATTGCCTGTATTCATATTTTGTCTACTCACTTTATTCCTCAAAATTTTTCAAACTAATGAATCTACTGTTTTACCTCAGGTTCTTAGCCTCAACTCTTCAGTAGCATTCAATCTATTAAACTCTTTTTAATTTATCCCTGCTTCTATAATCATCCCTTTGGTGGAAATATTTTTTTCCCATAATTCATTTACAAAGCTCAGCATAGAAATGTCCTCTCCTTTGCTTACTCATTTGGCATTTTCTTTCATTTTCTTTGGTTAAATTTGCAACTCCAGTTGAGGACATATATAGGTACTGCGATGGTATTTAACTATACGCACCAACTTGGCTTAACTGTCTAGTGAAACCCTAATCCAGATGTTGCTGTGAAAGCATTTGGTGGATATGAATGACATTTATCATCAGTTAAATAAAGATTTTCCTCAATAATATGGATGGGCCTCATCTAATCAGTTGAAGACATAAAAGGCAAAAAGTGGGGTTTCCTGGAGGAGAAGAGATTCTGTCTTAAGACTGTAGCATATAAAATCCCGCCTGGGTTTCCAGCCTGCAAGCCTACCTTATGGATTTTGAACATGCCACCCCTCCCTCAATTGTATGAGCCTGTTCCTTAAAATAAATATCTCTTTCTATATAGAAAAAGTGACCGTTTCTCTGGAAAGACCTGACTGATACAACTGCTAATCTGTCAGATAGCTGTTGTTTCCATTGCATTATAACAAATAACTACAAAAATCTCATATTTCTCATCTATACGCAGACCAGCTGGAATGGGGATGACCTGGTCAGGCTTTGGCTGCGTTGTTCTCCTTCAGGTTGTGGCAATGGACACCTCTACTTTTCTCTGTAGGTCTAGGGGTCACCTGGGTCTCTCGCACTTCATATACTGGATTGGTAGCCAGGATGGCAGAGATTTAACACAACAAGCATAAGACACAAGGCCTCCTAAAATCTAGGCTGAAAATTGACACACTGTTACAATGACTCACATGCCATTGACCAAAACAACTCACAGTGCTATCTCAAGTCATGAGAAAAATAAGCAAGTTCTGCCCACAATAAGCCTGTGTTTTCCACACTGAGGAGAGAGGAGTGAGGAGTGAGGACCAATTGCCCAATCAATGGCAGGGAAATAAGATCACTATCTTGAGGGGCCAGTAGGCCTGGATTTGATTGCCAGTTTTATGTAGTAACATTGATGAAAAAAAAAATGGGGATGACATCTACCTAATTTGATTCTTGTGAAGATTTGTGAGATAATAAATGTAATTTATTTGCTACATAGTAGCTCAATTCAAAACTCAATGCTTATGAATATGGAAATTTTAGAATACAATAATGCCCTGATAGCCAGATGCATATAATAATTTAATAAATAATAACTTCAAAGAAATCTGTTTAGTCAAATACTTAAAATGTGTTCCCTTCGTCACTTTTAATATTATACATATAAAGCCAGGCACGGTGGCTCATACCTGTAATCCCAGCAATTTGGGAGGCTGAGGATGGGAGATCACGAGGTCAGGAGTTCGAGACAAGCCTGGCCAACATGGTGAAACCCCGTCTCTACTACAAATACAAAAATTAACTGGGCATGGTGGTGGGCACCTATAATCCTAGCTACTTGGGAGGCTGAGGCAGGAGAATCATTTGAACCCAAGAGGCAGAGGTTGCAGTGAACCGAGATTGTGCCATTGCACTCCAGCCTGAGTGACAGGGCGAGACTCCGTCTCAAACAAACAAACAAAAATTATACATATAAAATAAGTTTTCATGATTTTGGTTAGTAAAATGTATACTCAGTACCACAATATTACACAATTTTATAAGCCCATTCTTTTTAAATCCAAGTCAATAAACTTTTGGTTCAAAGTGGTGTGAGCTGGCAAAATCTACTTTCACAACACTATCACTTTAAGATTTGTGCCACTCATTCTGAAGACCCTTAGAAATATAAATTAACCACCCAGGACAAGAGGTTGACAGTTAATTTTTCTAATTTAGTGTTCGGGTTTGTTTCTGACCAGGGGTACGATCAAATTAGGATGTGACAAAGACCCTTTCCTTGACCAAAGTTTTGCTCATCCCTCTAAGCCCGCTTCTCCACTAGGCCTGTTTGGCCTGTAGAGTCCCATTTTAGTGAGAATCCTGCCAAGTCAGCTTAGAGAGAATTTCCCATCCTTGATATCTGATCATCATGATTTGCCTTCAGCAAGAATCCTGTTATGTCAGTTTAACGAGAATTACCTGGGAGGCCGAGGTGGGCAGATCACGAGGTCAGGAGATCCAGACCATCCTGGCTAACACGGTGAAACCCCGTCTCTACTAAAAGTACAAAAATTAGCCGGGCGTGGTGGCCGCGCCTGTAGTCCTGGCTACTCAGGAGGCTGAGGCAGGGGAATGGCGGGAACCCGGGAGGCGGAGCTTGCAGTAAGCCGAGATGGCGCCACCCGATACTCTGTCTCAAAAAAAAAAAAGAAAAGAAAAGAAAGAAAGAAAGAAAGAAAGAAAGAAAGAAAGAAAGAAAGAAAGAAAGAAAGAAAGAAAGAAAGAAAGAAAGAAAGAAAGAAAGAAAGAAAGAAAGAATTACTGCCACCTTGGATGCCTCCTCTTAGTAACTTTATATCCATCACCTTCCCCCAGCCTGACCATTGGCTATAAATCCTAACTTGTCTTTGCTGTATTCGGAATGAGGTCTCCTTTCCCCTATTGTTATAGTACTTGAATAAAATCTGTTTTAATTGCCTTAACTACTACCCAGCTCTAGCTTTCTTTAAATAGATGGGTACTCAATGCAGCAAATCCTATCATCAGAGAAAAAGTAAAAACTGGGGATGACAAATCTAGCAGGCCTTATATTTGTAGCCCCAGAAAGGACTCAAGAAGCATAAACCAGGATCAATAATGCAATGAAATGAGAGTCTGTAAACATAAAGCTACCCCAAGTTTGCAGCTGCTCTTGCTGGTTTAATCTCTATTTCCAAGACGGGATTGTCATTAAATTACAACCATTGAGACAATGTGAGTTTTTGTGTACTTCTTTGGGTACTATGACAAATTATGTCTATGAAGACATAGTTTGTCACTCCATAGCCAGTTCTTATGGGAGAAAAGCAGAGAGACAGGAATAGGTTTAAGCAGATAAAAAGAGAAAGAAGAGTAGGCTATCACCCTGGCGCCCATGGAAAGGAAAATCCCCCTCTAGTAAGGGACCTGACATGGATCTTACAGCAAGCTAAGGTATAAGCAAATATCTTTCCTTAAAAGATGATACTATTGCATGTGTATTGCTAGCCACACTTCTGCAAATTTTAGCCAGTGAACCAATAAAATTGTAGCCAGTGAACCAATAAAATGCATACAATTTTTCTCTGATCCTTCTAGCCTTATATGGTAGGAATTACTTCCACCAGTGAATAGATGAAATTACGGAGCCTCCCTAAAATTCAGTCGTTTGTTGCATCCATCATGCTGGAAAAGTTGCTAAGCATCACTGAGTAATTTCAGGGCTTCTCTCATGACTCCTTGCAGTCTCCCTCCCCAGGAAAAATACATAAAGCTAAAATATATCCTAATTAGGCTGGAGCAGTTGTTTTTCTCATGTGCTATCTCCCCATGCTCCTGAACAGGGGCAGGAGGAGACAATTCAGGTGGGCTCATAACCTCTATTCAGCATCAGCCAGAGGGGTGCCACTAAGACATGGAGTTTCTAAATAAGAGAAAAAATGTTTTAAAATAAGTAGCCTAACTCAGCGATAAAAAGAACTGAACTATTGATTCACATAACATCTGAGATGGAACTCAAGCAACTACACTGACTGAAAAGTTAGCTTTAAAAAGCTAGGGTGTAATTCCATTTCTGTAACATTTTTGAAATAACAAAATGATAGAAATGGAAGACAGATTAGTGGTTGTTAGAAGTTAGAAGGTGGGGGTGGTAGGGATGTGAATGTGACTACATAAAAGTCAGTACAGGATGAAAGAGTCCCATATCTTTATTGTGGGAGTAATCACACAGATCTACAAATGTGATAAAAGCACATAAGGCTAAACACACACACACACAAATGAATGCATGTAAACCCAGTGATACCTGAATAAGATCTATGGCTGTCAGTTGCTTGACTAATATTATACCCAAGTAGAATATGACCATTGTGTGAAACAGAGTCACTGGTCTAGAGATCTCTCTGTGTGATTTCTTACAACTGCATGTGAACCCACAATTACATAAAAATAAAAGGTAAAAAAAAAAAAATCACAGCCAGGTGCGGTGGCTCACACCTGTAATCTCAGCACTTTGGGAGGCTGAGGCGGATGGATCACTAGGTCAGGAGATCAAGATCATCCTGGCTAACATGGTGAAACCCCGTCTCTACCAAAAACATACAAAAAATTAGTTGGGCGTGGTGGCAGGTGCCTGTATTCCCAGCTACTCAGGAGCTGAGGCAGGAGAATGGTGTGAACCTGGAGGTGGTGCTTGCAGTGAGCCGAGATGGCACCACTGAACTCCAGCCTGGGCAACAGAGCAAGACTCCATCTCAAAAAAAAAAAAAAAAAATCACTGACCCAGAACAAAGCTAGAGTCAATATGCTTGACAGCGTTCTGTCCTTGGGCCTTTTCTTAGTAAACATTTATAACTAAAGTGAATGAATATCTGGAAGACAAACTCATGTAGTTTGGCATACAATACTAACAGAGTTAGCATGCAAGATTCGCCATTATCACAGAGTAGACAAAAATTGACTGAACACATTAACGTAGCTTCTATTTATTGAGGTCTTGCTGGGCCAGGCAAATGTTCTTTGTATGTGGGTGTCATCTCAACTGCTCATTTCCAAAATCTTGCAAAGGAGTTGCTATCATCAATCTCTATATATGCCAGGAAACTGATTTCTCAGGCAGTATTTTCCCCCAAAGTCCAAATACCAAGGAGTACATTAAACCTCATTCCACATACAGGCTTGTGTTATTCCACTGGTTATTTCTATTTAACTACTTTGTACTTAGTTAAAAAATAACTAGTTGTGCAAAGAATAAAAAGGAGCTGACAAATAGATTCCCAAACATGCACACATGCATGAATGCACACACACACACACACATACATTTCTTAATTGGAATTTTTGCTTATCAGAAATTTCAGTGCAAGCTAAAGATACGAAGATGATAGTAGATTTTACTAAAAGTAGCAAATCCATATCAGAATGGGTATTTGTGTACAACATTCTGTATTAATAAAGATATTGATATTCTATATTCATTGCATCTCATTTGAAGATTAACGCTAGCACATTACATATTTTAAGATGATATTTACAAGTAGGAGTATTGCTCAGGATGATCTTCTTGAAGGTAGATTCCTTCCATTTCTGAAATTCCAGGCTCTCTCTAGCACAGTGCCTGAGACACACATGAGGTTTCATAAAGATTTGTTGTAGAAGAAACAATGCTTAGTGCAGATCAGGATTCAGTAAACTTTTTGTATTAGTTTGTTCTCATGCTGCTAATAAAGACATACTTGAGACTGAGTAATTTATAAAGGAAAAAGGTTTAATTGAGTCACAGTTCCACATGGTTGGGAAGGCCTCACAATCATGGCAGAAGGCGAAGGAGGAACAAAGTCACATCTTACATGGATGGAGGCAGGCAAAAAGAGAGCTTGTGCAGAGGAACTCCCGTTTTTAAACTCATCCACTTTCGTGAGACTCATTCACTATCACGAGAATAGTGCAGGAAAGACCTGCCCCCCATGATTCAATTACCTTCTACCAGGTCCCTCCCATGACACATAGGAATTATGGGAGCTACAGTTCAAGATGAGACTTGGGTGGGGACACAGCCAAACCATACCACTTTTTTTTTTTTTTTAACTTTTTTTCTTTTTCTTTAATGTAAAGGGACAGAAAGCAAATACTTTAGGTTTTGTGGGCCACAGTGTGTGTGTTGCAGCCACTCAACTCTTACACACAACAGGAAACCAATCAGAATCAATGTGTGAACCAAAGGGTATGCTGTGTTTCTATACAACTTTATTTATAAAATGAGGCAGCTAGTCATATGTTGCCCCCAGGCAGTACCATGCCCATCCCTTGAATAAAACAAAAATAACTAATTAAAGGTATGATTTCTTTATTCCTTACTGGCACCTTTCTGAAAGGTAATGTGGCCGTTTGTTGAGAAGTCAGAGGACAACATAACTAAATTAGAAGAAGTTACAGAAGAGCAGGTATTTTTATCCTTTAGACAAGAAATATTCTCTTACAAACATGAAGGTTATTTTCAGCAATTAGATCATCACTAATGGTTCGAGTTGCCTCAAGACAGAGCTTTTCTTATCATTTGGTATATTCAAGTAATGGTGGATAGGATGTCAATCTACAGGTGTAATATTGTGCATATGGCTAAATATGTGCATATCAATCACCTAGGGAACTTTTTGAACCCATATTCGGATTTGTGGGTCCTGCTTTGAGCCTGAGATTCTAACAAGCTCCCTGGTGATTCCCATACTGCTATTCTGGGGCCAAGCTTTGAACACCAAGAATTTAGCCCTGTGAAACAAATTCTTACTTTCTGAGATTTTAAAATAAGTTTCTAAACTTGAGAATCTATTTGCAAATTATAACCATAAAGTGCTTGGCATTAGGCTCCTCCCCAAATCTTGTCTTTTTTTCTTTCATTTTAGGAAATTATTTATATGATTCTTTACCTCTAAATTTTATCTGATTTAAAATAAGCCTGATTTCTCTAACTAGTGCCAAAATACATCCTTATTCAGTATTTTACTATAATGAAATCAAAGTGCATTTAGATAGAGTAAATATTTTATGTATTACTACTTTAAAAGAAACACAAGATATCTTCATTTTGATCACATATATTTTATAATTACTTTCGTAATAACACAAATAACAAAAAAAATGTGTTGAGAGCTGAGTATAAGCTGGTCACTCTCCCACATAATCTTACATTTATCTCACTCTTGCATTTTGCAGATCTAGGAATAGTGGCACAGAAAAGTTTAAAAGTTCCTTAAACAGGAGAGCCAAGATTTGTTTCAGAGTCCAACACTGCTGTAAACACTTTTCACACTAAATCATATGGCTAATATTAACAATAAATAATACAGCAACAGCAGATGAATGAGGATCCTGTATGTAGCCTAAAAATCTGTGAGTTTAAACATAATAACCTGGCTCATCTCCATTATGTTAACTGAATAAAAATATAAGAAAACTGTGCTTATTGACTGCAAGGGGAAATCTCAAATAAACTTTGTGCAAAGCCTCTGGTTATGAGGAAAAGAGAGAGGGGAAGAGGAAGGAGAGAGGAAGGTTGGAAAGAGTAAAAATCTTCAGCTCCATGTTGGAGAGCAAACAAATGGTGAACAGAGTCAGTCCACGCGACTCTGCAGTTCCTGCCTCTTGCTTGGAGAAGCCATTAGAACGCAGCCCCTGGCAGGGAACCACGCCCAGCCTCCAGGCCACCGTAAAACAGCAGCGCCTTTTTCCACAAAAAGAATAGGCCAGTGTCTGTGCCACAAGCACTTTACCACATGCTCCTTTTGGTTGAGAAAGCAGGGTTGAGGGGAAAAAAAGAAAAAAGCCGGAGTCATAGACTTTTCCTTACTTTTTTTCTAAGGCAAACAGAACTCTTCCCCCACTCTGAATAAGCCTGAAGAAATGACATGTGCGAAATGACATCTTTCTTTACTTGGAAAAAACAATAAACCAACTTTTTAAAAAAAATATGTGTATGGACCTCAACGTTATCTCAGTAGGTAACTGGATAACAATGATATCTGAATAACATTGAAAATGTTTTCCATGAGAAATCATCTATCAGGTGTTAAAAGAAGCCATGATAAATAGAGGAATTGCCTGACTGGAGCGAATACACACACCATACACACCACACACACACACACACACACACACACACACACACATGCATATGCATATATGCAAATATGTGCATTTATGCATATGCATATAAAATACAACTCATGATAATTTACTTGACTCTGTGCCTATAAATTTTGCTTACACAGCTGGGTGATGTCAGTTTGTTATAGGATTAAATGTTTATTCCTAGCAGTTGATGTATTCCTCACTGTGGACTATAGACAAAGTCAAAAATATTCCCTAAGACAGGGGAGGAAAGTCTTCTTGAGGCCAGAGCAGGACATCAGGGGACCATGCATCCAATACTCAGATGCAACATAACTACCTTTGGAAAATGGCAAGACCCAAGACCCTTTCGAAAAAACCAAGGCAGATTCAGGAAATTTCTGTGAGTGTGATGAGTAGATGAAAATTTAATTCGCTCAAAATCCTGGGTACCATTGCTCAAAATACAGTGAACATTTATATATTATGGAATGTCATTTATTTTTTTCTTCAGTGATTCAATAGGATTTCAAAAGCATTGACATCTCCTTAGAAGGCTGGATTATCATTGCACATACTACACAACAATCTAGATTAGGGGCTGAACATCTGGATACATTAATGTTTATCTCTGTTTTAGGGTCATTTCAAGTACAACATTTTTTGTGAGATATATATGTTATATATATATGTATAGTCAGCCCTCTGTAACTGTGGGTTCTGCATCCGTAGATTCAACCAACTGTGGATCAAAACTATACAAAAATTTCCACAAATTTTCAAAAAACAAGAAAACCACACAAAGAAGTGATGTGTAGGCCCTGTATTAGATATTATAAGAAATACAGAATGTATTATATATATTAAGACAGGGTTTTTCTTCTGTTTCCCAGGCTGAAGAGCAATGGCCTCATCACAGCTCACCGTAGCCTCAACCTCCTGGGCTCAAGGGATTGTCATGTCTCAGCCTCCAGAGTAGCTGGGACCACAGGTGTGTGCTACTACACCAGGCTAATTTTTAAAATTTTTTGTAGAGACAGAGTATCGCCATGTTGTCCAGGTTAGTTACATGAGGAACTTGAACATCTGCAGATGCTCATTATCTACAGCAGGTCCTGGAACCAATCCCTCATGGACATCAAGGAATGACTCTATATATATATGTGTGTATACATATCTGAGTGTATGTGTGTGTGTACATATATATAAACAAACACACATATACAGGCACACACACGTATACCTGAGAACACGCATGAAAATACATAGTCATTTATATTTAACAATCTAAACCTTACCAAGTTAAAACATGGTAGATTTTCAAAGACATTATGGAATAGTCTCCTGTTAGCGAATTTACAAACATCTTTCTATACTCTCCACTACGGGTTTATCATTTCATCCCAATGTGACTAGAAGCATTTCCCACAGATCGAGTGAGAGAGCTGAGCAAACAGCAGATTGTATTGCTAGCAGCCTCTTGCAGAAGTTTCTTTCTTTTTTTTTTTTTTTTCAGTTGGCCTCATACTGTCTTTATTAGGTGTTATGATTGTTTGAAGAAACAGCATCTCTGGGAGGTAATTAGAATTAGAAAAGATAATAGTGAGTTCTCTAAAGGGAATCAGCACCCTTGTAAAAAGATACCTGTATCTATCTCTTTCAGACAACATAAATGTCATTTAATTATTATTCCATGATGCTAAATCATTTAGTAAACAGATAATCATAGTCGAGTATTCTAGGTTTGAAGAAGTGTCTTTCTGATCAGAACAAGGGCCCAACTTTTTAAGCAGTGCTCATTAAAGCCACTTCCCAAGGTAGCCACTTCGAAGCATTTATTACTCTACTGTCCCTTGGAACATTTACTACTATACTGTCCCTTGTGATGTGTGCCACAAGATGGCAGCTCCCACAACTGCATTCTGAGGACTTAGAAGATATAGACCCACACGTACTTAGAGTGATTTTAAACACTGGTTTTATCATCAGGAGATTTTTCTTGGATGTACTTGGTTTTATAGGACATTAAGAAGCTCCTCCTTGATCCTGCACTATTTTGTTGAACTAAATAAGACTGATCCTTTTTCCCTAAAAATGGCCAGTAAATATAAATTCGTCTAATATACCTATGTATTTTAAACCTTTTGTAGTTTGCCTGAAATCTCATCAATTAAAGCTTGATTTAGTAATTCTTACTCCTTTCGAAACTACAAATACAAGCTTGCCTGTCACCTTTCTCATTCAGGGTGAAATCATTTGATGAGAATCCCTTTCCCCCACAGCCTCTGTTTCTACTTTAATGAGGCAGTAGTTTTCTCTCATGCTTTGGATTTCTTCAGAACGGAACACTTGAATAACGAAAACTCCTCCGTGAGATAGAATAATAATGAATATGAGTAGCTAAAAGGGCAGATTTGGTGTTGAAAGTTCCAGGTGGAAGACAGGGTGAAGGGGATGCCAACTTACAGGTCATGGCATCCAGGAGACATAGCGGAGACCATGTGGAGACCAGGAGAGACAGTGGGATTGCTTCCGACTCTTGCCAGGGAGGCTGCGGACATTAGGAGATGAGTGTGTAGATTCTGGAACTATACTGCCTGGGAGGAAACATCAATTCTGCCATTAACTAATTAGCTTCCAAACTCCTCTGTGTCTCAGTTCCGTCCCCTGTAACTGGGGTCACTGTGAGAGATTCAGGGAGTCATATATGTAAAGCAATTAGAACAGAAGCTGGCATGGACAATGTGCTGCTATACGAATGTTTGCTGTCAGCACTTCCCTGATCTCCATGCCGTGGTTTCAACAGGGTGCTTATTACGCAGGCCACCATAAAATCTCCAATCTTACTATGTCATATACAGGCCCTTTCAGGAGTGTAAGTAAATGCCAGGAAACTGAAGATAAGCCCTCAGTGAAGAAATTGGCCTTATATTGTGAGAGAAGTCCGGTACTGTTATGGCAAAGTTGCTAGGATGCCTTGACAAACACAACAATTTGAAAATCCCCAGCTAAGACTCTCTTTGTCAGGGAAACATGGAGATTTCCTAGAAACACAATCCCAGTTATGATTTCTGAGTTGAGAAATCATACAGCTGAGAATTATTTTCCTGTACTTAAAATAGAAATGTGTTTTCCATCTATTGAGAAAACTATGTTTCTCTATAGCAGCATATTACCACCAAGGGGCATCTGTTGTGCCACCAAACATGCTTTATTGTATAGAAACACAAAATTCACCATTTGATTCTTACTTGCTTAAAAACCAGAAGGCAATTAGCCGGGCGTGGTGGCGGGCAGCTGTAATCCCAGCTACTGGGGAGGCTGAGACAGGAGAATGGCGTGAATCCAGGAGGTGGAGCTTGCAGTGAGCTGAGATCGCGCCACTGCACTCCAGCCTGGGGTTCATTCCATCTCAAGTTAGAACCCTAAGTAAATTGTAAATTACAAGGATACAAATTAGGACATAAATTAACTAATAGTAAGCCAGAAATAACATTAGCCAAAAAACAGAAGGCTAAATTTTGGTGTGCTCAATTCATATTCTCTTTCTTTTACCCAATGAATATAATAATATGTGACAAGCAAGACATAACAAACACATAGACCAACAATGTTTCTCAGTTTGTTGAGATCTTGTTTTCTTTAAACTCTATTCTAGAAGTCTAGAATCTCAAAGTCTTTGAGCATCCTGGCTACTGCTTTTTTGCTGACCCAGCTTTACAAATATTAAAGCTCATAATATTATCTAGTAGACAATTCAGTCCTACCATCACATTGTATTTTTAGAGATTGTTACACATTACCGCCTGTTCTTGGACAATTAAAGATACCCTCGTTATTTTCCTGTCTCTTATTAGAGCAGCCCATCATTCTGTCCTCTTACAGGTTTCAGTTCTCTCAGCATTTTAAATCTAGTGAAACATCGAAGAAAATCTAGTCCTCGAATTCACTTGTTGATGTCAATCTGCCATGAGTGAAATATAAACTCTAGTGTTATTTCAAGTGGATTCTATTTGATAGACTGTTGGGAGTAGCAGATCTTTTAGAACTGGCTACTATGAATTCTCTGTATACTGACAGATTAGATTGCAGGGAAGAAAAAAAAAATCGCATGAACTTCATCTCATGTGTAGCAAAACAAGCCAAGTTCTAGGCCAGAGAAAAACAACACCTTAACCTTTGCTTGATGAATATCTCTCTCTCTTTCTTTTTAAAATGAATACCTGGAATAAATTCATCTCCATGAGTTGTCCTACAGAACTTCCAAAACAAATCAACTAAGTTGATTTAAAAGAAAAAAATATGACATTATTATTTAATAGTCAAAACAACCCACTCTCTTACAGTCTAATGCTTTTATTTGTCAAAGCACCATTGTTTGTATTTTGTTTGGTTCCTAAGCTTTTGAAAGTACATATTCTAGGGCTTTGTAAACAGTCACATTTTCAGAAAGCATATTCTTTTTTACTTTTTTGCTATATATCCAAACACATAAAATTATTATTTATTTCTGTGGTAAGAACACCTTAATGTTTAACCAAGGGACTCTTAAAAAGTGTAACCAATGAAAAAACCTGGATTTGTTTTAATAAATTGACTTTTACGAAACCTAGTTTTCCTTGAGTCCTTGGCATGACAACATTCCTTCAGAATTACTTAGCCCAGCTGTGCAGTGGGTGAAGCAAAGGGCAGCGTTACCTAATAGGAAAAATCCATTGTACATACACTAAGGTGTTAGCCCTCTTGAATTCTCTTCTTCATGAAATTCAAGAGAATGAAAATAACTTGTCCAAAGGAAAAAACTTCACTTACACTTAAGCTCAAGCTGCTTTTCACAGCCTAAATGGGAGGCATCAGGATCCATTAGAGAGTTCCAGATGAAATGCCAGAAGCCCTGGGTTCTAATCTTGACTGCTTGGCTCTAGCCAAGTCTTCTGACCTTACTGGACCCCAGATTCCCGTCTATAAAATGGAGAGTGTAATATTTGTCTTTTCTACTCTATAAAGTTATTGTGAGGATAAAATAGGAAAACAGATGTGAAGCTTCCCCCAGAGAAATATATAAAACAGTACAGATATTAATACTGATTCTCTTTGGCCCTTATACTGGTCAAAATTGTTCAAGCCCCACCTTATTCTCCTTAAATAGAAGAGGTTCTTTCTCTAAGATTAGAAACTCTCCAACTTAATGATTCATTCTTACGTATTATACATAAGATGTAACACAAGGTTTGGAACAGTAGAAATAAAACAAAACACCAGTTATTATATCAAAATTTCAGGAGAAATTTCTCCATCTCTCTTCCTCACTAGGAAGTCTATTCATTATTTTCAATCCTCATACAAACATATACCTTGAATATTTCCTTGCACACATGCCTAGCCCGACACCAGCATGCACACATCTCCTCACCCCATATTCACATTCTTCTTTTCCAAAAGCCCAAATTTGTCTTGCTCTCCTTCACTTTAATTTGTTATCTTCCACCAATTACTCTAAGCTCCTCCTCCTATCCCAAGTCTTAACCAAAATTCTTTGACACCACAAGACTCATACATTTAAAAAGCTGTTTCTGGTTTTGATTTTGTGTTGTTGTTATTGACCTCAAAAGAAAAAACACCCACAAAATGTGCCCCATCAATTGGTGTATATGTTATTTTGGAGAATCATAGTTTTAAAATTGAACAAAAAAAAACACTTTAAAGATTGTAAGGGTCTGATTGCCTCAACACCGTAATTAAAAATATTACTATTGAATTTTATTTGGTTAATTTGTCTGAGACACCTGGACCTGTTGTTTACATGAACTGTCAGGCAGTATTATATCAACCAACCAGTTGCTGCCTAAGACAGCTATGGGAAGCCTGTTTTGCATGAAAAGGTCAACAGGAAGAAACTTATGGAGAGTAACATGTTCTCCGAAGAAGAGAGTGGTATCATTTGCTGCTCAGTGGCTATCTATGCCATGTGATGTCAAGGCTTCAACAAACTTTAAAGTATATATAGAATTTGGTTCTAAACTTAGAAATTCCATAATGTGGCTATGAATTTGTCATAGATGACTCCTATTATTTTGAGGTATGTTTCTTCAATGCCTAGATTGTTGAGAGTTTTTATCATGATGGGTAAACAGGAAGCATTCTCCTTGAGAACTGAAAGAAGAGAAGGATGCCCACTCTCACCACTCCTATTCAACACTGTACAAAATGTCCTAGGAAGAGCAAGCAGGCAAGAGAAAGAAATAAGAGACATGGAAATAATAAACGAAGAAGAAGTAAAAGTACCTCTTTTCACTGACTATATGATTCTATAGCTAGAAAAACCTAAGGATGCTGTCAAAATGTTCCTAGAACTGAAAAATGACCAGAAACTTTCAGAATACAAAATCAATGCAAAAAAGTCATAGTATTTCTCTATACCAATATTGTTCAAGCTGAGTGAAATCCAGAACACAATCTCATTTACAATGGTCACAAACAAATGAAATACCTAAGTATACAGCTAACAAAGGAGGTGAAAAGTCTCTATAAAGAGGATTACAAAACATTGATGAAAGAAACCATAGATGACACAAATAAATGGAAAAATATTTCATGGTCATGGATTGGAAGAATAAATATTATTTAAATGAACATACTACCCCAAAAAATCTACAGATTCAGTGCTACTTCTATCAAATTACCATTGTGACTTTTAGAAGAATTAGAAAATAATTCTAAAATTCATATGGAACAGTAACAACAACAACAAAAAGCAAATAGTCAAAGAAATCCTAGGCAAAAGAACAAAGCCAGAGTTATCACACTACCTCACTTCAGACTGAGCTATAAGGCTACGGGAACCAAAACAGTATGGTACTAACACACACAAAAAAAACAGAAATATAGACCCACAGAAGAGAATAGAGAACTCAGAAATAAAGACACACACCTACAACTATTTGATCTTTGTCAAAGTCAACAAAACAAGCAATGGGAAAAATACTTCCTGTACAATAAATGGTGCTGGGATAGCTGGCTAGCCATATGCAGAAGAATGAACCACAACCTTTCACCATGTATAGATATTAACTCAAGATGGATTAAAGATTTAAACGTAAGACCTCAAATTATAAAATTTCTAGAAAAAAAGTAGGAAATACCCTTCTTGGCATTGGCTTTGGCAAAGAATTTTGGCCATGTCTTCAAAAGTAATTACAACAAAAATAAATGCAGACAAGTGGGACCTAATTAAACTGAAGCACTTCTGCACAGCAAAAGAAAGTAAAAATAGAGTAAATAGGCAACCCACAGAATTGGAGAAAATATTCACAAACTATGCACCTGCAAAGGTCTAATATCCAGAATTTATAAGCAACTAAAAAATAAAAACAGGCAAAAAACAAATAACCTTATTAAACAACAGGCAAAGGATATGAACTGACACTTCTCAAAAGACGACATAAAAGTGGCCAACTAACATATGAAAAAATGCCCCACATAGCTATTCATCAGGGAAATGCAAATCAAAACCACAATGAGACTCCATGTTAATCAGTCAGAATAGTTATTATTAAAAACTGAAAAAATGACAAATGCTAGTTAGGTTGTAGAGAAAAATGAACATTTATACATTGTTGGTGGAAATGTAAGCTAATTCAGCCACTGTGGAAAGCAGTTTGGAGATTTCTTAAAGAACTTAAAACATCCATTTGACTCAGCAATGTCATTACTGGGTATATACCAAAGAAAAGTAGGTCGTTCTACCAAAAAGACACTTGCAGTTACATGCTCATCACAGCACTATTCACAATACCTAAGATATGGAATCAACTTAGGTGCCCATCAATGGTGTACCGGATAAAGAAAATGTGGTGCATATACAGCATTGAGTACTACGTCATTATATGAAAGAAAGGAATCATATCATTTGCAGCAACATGGATGCAGCTGGAGACCTTTATCCTAGGTGCCTTAATATGGGATTAGAAAAACAAGTACTGCGCCGGGCGCGGTGGCTCACGCCTGTAATCCCAGCACTTTGGGAGGCCGAGGCGGCGGATCACGAGGTCAGGAGATCGAGACCATTCTGGCTAACACGGTGAAACCCCGTCTCTACTAAAAATACAAAAAATTAGCCGGGCGTGGTGGTGCGTGCCTGTAGTCCCAGCTACTCAGAGGCTGAGGCAGGCGAATGGCGTGAACCCAGGAGGCGGAGCTTGCAGTGAGCCGAGATGGTGCCACTGCACTCCAGCCTGGGCGACAGAGCGAGACTCCATCTCAAAAAAAAAAAAAAAAACAAAAAACAGAAAAACAAGTACTGCATATTCTCACTTATAAGTGGGAGTGAAGCATTGAGTTCACGTGGACATAAAGATGGCAACAATAGGCACTGGGAACTACTGGCAGGGGAGGAAGTGGGGTGTGGTTTGAAAACTATCTATTGGGTACTATGCTCACTACTGGGTGATGGAGTCCATGCCACAAATGCAGCATCATGCAATATACCCATGTAGCAAAGCTGCACATGTACCCCCTGAATCTAGAGTAAAAGTTGAAATTTTTAAAAAAATTCCATAATGATTCCAGCATTATGTCACTATCCTTCTAAAAGCATGCTGCAAATTTCCAATCATTTCTGAATTAAACACTCCAAGAAAATTGTCCTGTAACATTTCTTTTATTCTGTTATACACATACACACACATTTTTATCTTTCAGATATTTTAAAGAAAACATTTTGTAAATGGATTTTAATGTAGACCAGGATATTTGTTCAATAACTGTACATTTGGAATTCATACTGTCAGAGAAATGTTATTTTTGTGTGAGTACTTCTTCAACTCATTCTCTCTCATTTTCATGGTATATAAAAGCTTTTCCTTTATGTTAAAATGTTTTATGAATTACATTTCTCTTAACATACTGTACAATTCTCATTACTCTGACGATTGTACCAGTTATAAAATGTGATCTTGAGAAGTTCCTTAAACCCTCTGTGATTCCTCCTTTGTTGCTATTCTTGGTCTGCGATTGTCTGAGGTGTAGGTACTACAAAAGCACCTGTCTCATAGGTTACCTGCAGGTTTGTCGTGAGATGCTACAAATAAACTTTTAGAAATGTTCCAAGCATCAAATCACTTTTCAGTAAATGTTAGTGGATATTATCAATGAGTTTAGACCCCCATCAAACCTGGCACAACACACACAGCAAACCATCCATCAATAGTTTCTGAACAACTCAATGCGTCATCATATGTATGCTATGACTCATATAAATAAGCTACTTCTTTGAAAGTTTCTCAAAAAAGATACTGCCTAAGTAATATAAAGGCATAGATAGATAGATAGATAGATAGATAGATAGATAGATAGATAGATGATAGCTAGCCAGAAAATGTTTGTGTGTTCAGTGTCTATCTGGCCATGAGAAAAGCTGTGGATAATGAAAAAAAGGCAGGAAGAGACATCTGTATCTTACAATTCAAGTAACATGCAGTCAGTCTCTCATAACATGCTGACAAAGCTTAAATATTTTTTTCTCACCCATATTTCACGTTGAGATGGAATCTCCAGTGTTGAAGGTGGAACCTGGTGGGAGGTGTTTGGGTCATGGGCGCGGATCCCTCATGCATTGAGGCTGTCCTTGCAATAGTGACTGAGTTCTTGTGAAATCGGGTCGTTTAAAAGTGTGTGGCAGCTCCCTCCCAACTCTCTCCCTCTCTCACTTGTGCTTTCACCATGCTATGTGCCTATTGCCACTTCATTTTCCACCATGAGTAAACGCTCCCTGAGTCCTCCCCTGAAGCCGAGTGATGTCAGTGCCATGTTTGTACAGCCTGCAGAACCAAGAGCCAATAAAGCCTCTTTTCTTTACAAATTACCCAGTGTCTTAGGTATTCTTTTTTTTTTTTTTCTGAGACGGAATCTTGCTCTGTGGCTGGAGTGCAGTGGTGTGATCTCGGCTCACCGCAACCTCGGCTTCCCAGGTTCAAGTAATTCTCCCACCTCAGCCTCCGGAGTAGCTGGGATTACAGGTGCACACCACCACGCCCAGCTAATTTTTGTACACTTTTAGTAGAGATGGGGTTTCACCTTGTTGGCCAGGCTGGTCTCGAACTCCTGACCTTGTGATCTGCCTGCCTCAGCCTCCCAAAATGTTAGGATTACAGGCGTTAGCCACTGCGCCCAGCCCTGAGCATTACCATTCTTTATAGTAATGCAAGAATGGCCTAATTCACATGTTATTCTCATAGCAGTTTTTATATTACTCAAATTAGCCTTACATGCTTTTCAGCATCTCACTTTTTCTTTTTAGAAAGATGAGGTGAGTGTGCCAGATGTTGTCTGGAGACACTTAACAATAGAGACTATTCCGACCTTTCTGTGCTCTTCTTAGTATCACACATGTTGGAAGATTGAAAATTGTATTTCTTCCAGACTCCCTGACAAAATGAAAGTTAGCTGGGTTGGGCTTGTGGGAAATACTTGCAAGATATTAAAAGTGGGAAGGAGGGGCCAGGCACAGTGCCTCAGGACTGCAATCCCTGCACTTTGGGAGGGTAAGGCGGGTGGATCACCTGAGGTCAGGAGTTCGAGACCAGTCTGGCCAACAATGTGAAACCCTGTCTCTACTAAAAATACAAAACTTAGCCAGGCCTGGTGGCTGGTGTTTGTAGTCCCAGCTGCTTGAGAAGCCGAGGCACGAGAATTGCTTGAACCCAGGAGGCTGAGGTTGCAGTGAGCCAAGATTCTGCCACTGCATTCCAGCCTGGGCAACTCTGTCTCAGAAAAAAAAGAAAGAAAGAAAAAGAAAAGAAAGAAAGAAGTGGGAGGGAGGGAGACAAAATTCTAACTCCAGTGGAGCAGCAGATGGGGACTGTGAGTACCAGCATCATGAGCAGTTCCAGCAGTGGCAGCAGGAGTAACCCCTGCTCAGTGGCAGTGCCTTTAGTGCAGTGACAAGTGTAGGCTGTGGGCTCATCCAAGGATGCGAGCAACTTCTAACACTGGGTCAAACTCTTTCTACTCTTTATTCTTACGACCCTTCTAATATCTTGCCATCCAATTCCCTACACAAAACATCTTTCTGTTCAAAATCTCCAGACTGGTGCTTGCTGACCTGACTAGCTAATATCTTAATTAAATAGTCATTTGTTTAACAATATAGTAGAGCTTTAATTTCATGTATATTTATTTGTCAAAAAATTAACATTAAGAATTCTTTTGAATATGAATGAAATTTTTAACCATAGTGGAAAAATAAGTTTAAGTTTTGAAAGGAAAACTTCTCATTTTCCTTTCAACTGTATGTTATTTTGTTTTAAAAAATAAATATTAAATAAGTATTGCTTTTATCCATTTAAGTTGGAACAATGTGCTTGACATGTGTTTCCTTAAACAAACTTGCTTATTTTAAATGCCAACACCTTTTCTCTCCTGACCATCTCGAAAAGTAAGTAATCATTTCTCCCTTCTTCGTGGTCCCACTCTACTTATTTTTTCTCTTTTTCTTGCACATAATGCTTTTCCGCCCTGATTTTCAACATCCTCTTATCAGCATACTCAATTCACTCTTAACCTGAAAATATACTTCGTTATCCCACTTCCTATCAAAATGTCAATGCTTTTCTCTTCTCTAGTCTGTGCTACAATGAAAGAAAAAGAACCTCATGCTCTTAATCTTGCCGTTCCATAACCCATCTTGTGTGTTTATTCCTCAATACCTTTCACAGTGTTTTTGAAATCACTGGCTTCAGACTTCCGTCATGAGCTCAGCTACTTGATCAGTATCTCTGATCAGGGAGCCTCAGAACATGCGTTGTTAACAAGTCCTGCAGGGGATTCTTACAATAATGACTACATTGTGAGGAACTTTAAACATAAATTCTGCCCCAACCTCTTGACTATCATTGCATCTCCCAGATTACTAACCATCACATTCTTTGACAGATTCTCAGATTTCATACTTGCCTGACCGACATGTTTTTATACCAGCTCCCACCTTCCCATTCTCAAACACTGGCCTCCAGCTTTTTGACAATGCCATTTTATCTTCTTCTCAAATGCCTTTGCTCATAAATTGCTCGAAATCCTGTTCTTTATTTTGATATTTATAACACCACACAGATTCTCTTAGTGGTATCCTTTCTTACAAGGACTTCAATAACTATCCCATATAGATGGTTCTATAGTCCATTGTGTGTGTGTGTGTGTGTGTGTGTGTGTGTGTGTCTAGTTGCATGTGTAGTCTTAACTTCCAATGTCAATTTCCAGCCTTCTGCTAGATTTCCTTATTGGGAAAACACAAGTTAGTCATTCAACAAATCTCAGTGGAATACAGAACCAAGGACCAAATACAGCACAAAACACTGAAAGATGAAACCTAAAAAGCCCTCAAGCAAACATCTTGTTTTCCTCTATCTCCACCAGATGGCCATCCTTCTTTTACCTAATTTCTCTTTCTTTCTTTTTTTCTTTTTTTGAGATGAACTTTCACTCTTGTTGCCCAGGGCGCAATCTCGGCTCACTGCAACCACCACCTCCCAGGTTCAAGCAATTCTCCTGCCTCAGCCTCCCTAGTAGCTGGGATTACAGGTATCTGCCACCACAGCTGGCTAATTTTTTGTATTTTTAGTAGAGACGGGGTGTCATCATGTTGGTCAGGCTAGTCTCGAACTCCTGATCTCAGGTGATCCACCCGCTTCGGCCTCCTAACGTGCTGGGATTACAGGCTTGAACTACCACACCTGGCCTCATTTACCTTTCTCAACTCAAATTTTATTTCTCTCAGTGTACCTTTCTCCATTCACAGAACTACCATCTTCCTAGCTGTTTAGATTTTACCTGTAAGAATCATTCAGTTCTGTGCTGTTAAATTTTTTAAAAACTGCACTCCTCCCACTCCCCAGAAAAGTTCTACTTTGTAGTGTTGGACATTTTAGTGTTGTGATTATTGATACTATAGCTAATTTGAGAAACAATTTGGTATCACTGGACAGGAATCTGGGGAGAGATATGCAAAATTTGCCCTTGGGAGCTGATGTAGACTGGCCTCAGCACACTCCTGGAATCAACTTTTTTTCTTAAATATTTATATCACATGTTCAATCATTGACCAAACTGCCTTTGGATTATGTACCCAATTACACCCTTTATATTCTCACCATCATGGCTCTTACATAAGACACACGGTGCAGTGCTGCCTTTTTTGGCTCCTATCTGCCCTTGATATGTCATGACACATGTTCTCCAAGAACAGATACAGCCACATCACTCCATGATTCAAAACGTCTAATGACTTCCATTAGCAAACGAAGTCAATTTCCCCTGGGGCAGCTCTAAGTATGAAAATATTGGACATGATAATGGCATCAACCAACCAATTGGACTCAGGAATAGAAACAAGGATGATTTTGTACTTTTGTTAAAGGAACTGTTCAATGTATTCGGATGCTTTCTTTTGTGATTTTAGAAGTGTTTCATATTGGCAAGAAAGTCCACTTTGTTCTTTGTGTCCTCCTAGCTTCTCATATCCATTGCTTACATGTTATTGTCATTGCTGCTAACAGAGGTTAGTTAGAACCATCACAGTGTCTTCTAACTTGACTTTATTATCTTCTCTCCAACTCATTCTCCATGCTATAGTCAGAGATCCCATAGATAATAACAACCAGTCCCTCTCCGTATTGAGCAACTAGTACCTTTGTTATTGTATGAGCCATACTCCAAGATAGGTCTCTTCTTGACCCATGTAATAGATGAGATGAATGAAACTTAAAGAAGTAATCTGTGCAAGATCACAAAAGTAGTTAGTAGGAAACTATCTCAACTTTATCTACATCAAAAGCATCCTTGGTAATAACTCATTCTATATAGTTAATATCTGAAAGGCTCCCAGTACGACCTGATTCCAAACTACATTTCAACCTGAATTTCCACTATTTCTCTTTAATACTTTATGCTCAACCCATGTAAACAGCTCCCTAATTTGCATGCGGCTGCCAATGTGAATATACCTTTACTCATGGAAGTCATCAGATCTAATCCCTTTCAAGATATAACTAGATGAACTCCTTCACGTTTACACCAACACATGGAAAACTGCCTTCTTCAGGAAGCATCCTGATTCCTTAAGAAATAACTTCTCATTCCTTTTCTTAAATGCCATCTATCTATTTTACATCTCCAATAAAGTTTAATGTAATTTCAGTTTTGCATTAGTCTGTTCTCACTCTGCTATAAAGAAATACCCAAGAATAGGTAATTTATAAAGGAAAGAGATTTAATTGACTCACAGTTCTGCATGGCTTGGGAGGCCTCAGGAAACTTACAATCACAGTGGCAGGGGAAGCGGGTACCTTCATCACAATGTGGCAGGAGAGAGAGTGAGAGTGTGAAGGAGGAGCTGTCAAACACTTATAAAACCATCACATCTTGTGAGAACTCATTCACTATCATGAGAACAGCACGGAGGAAACTGCCCCCATGATCCAATCGCTTTGCACTGGGTCCTTTTCTTGACATGTGGGAATTACGGGGATTACAGCTCAAGATGAGATTTGGGTGGTGAGACAGTCAAACCTTCTCAACTTTATACTGTAATATCAAATAGAATGTGTTTCAATGTATAGATTGTGGGTGCCTAGAGTTGTCCCAGGGTCCTTGTATCGAGTCGTATTGGTTTGCAATGCTGTGTGACAAATCACTAAAAACTTAAAAGCTTAAAATAATTCCCAGTATCCCTGGGGCAAAAATCCAGATATAGCTTATCTTGATTCTCTATTCAGAATCTCACGGGCTGCAATCAAGGTGTCAGATGGTGAGCAGGTGTTAATTGAGGTTCTGGGTCCTCTTTTAGGCTTACATGATTGTTGGCAGAATTTGTTTTTTTGTGATTTGTAGGACTGAAAGCCCTCAGCTCCTAGGTCTTCTGCCATTCCCTACCATGAAGCTTCATGATCAATGACAGTTTGCTTCTTCAAAAGTAGATGACAGTCTCCAACTTGTTCCTAATCTCTGTATCCTCTTTTAATAGGCTCAACTGACTATGTCAGATTTGTCCATACCATTAACTTGATATCTGCAAAAATCTGTTCATGCTTGCCACATAAAATAACATAATAACAAAAGTTGTATACAATAATTGGTGTCATAATCTAATAGTTAAAACGAAATTATAGCCTTGACCACATTCAAGATGAGAGGGTTATATATTAGTGTGGGCCATTGAGGGTCATTTTAGGACTATATCTAAAATGCCAACCCAGTCTGATGATGCCTTACTAAGAAATGATTTTAAGTTATTGGGTAATAATTGTGAAATTTAAAAGGTGACAGTATAATACATCTCCTATATAATAAGTTAAGACATTTTATATGTGACAAATAATAGCTTTTACAGTTGAACATATTTTAAAAGTAAAAAATATTGTGAATTTTGATGGAGTCTATTACTCAAGTACTATTTTTTATTTAATAAAAGAAAAGTAATAGCAAAACCAAAATGACTTTTTAAACTTTTATTTGTGGTTCAGTGGTACAGGTGGAGTTTTGTTATATAAGTAAATTTTGTGTCACAGGGGTTTGGCGTACAGATTATTTCACCACCCAGGAAATAATCACAGTACCTGATAGCTCGTTTTTCAATCTTCATCTTCCTCCATCAGGTAGGCCTTAGTGTCTACTGTTCCCTTCTTTGTGTCCATGTGTATTCAATGTTTAACTCCCTCTTATAAGTGAGAACATGTGGTATTTTGTTTTCTGCTTCTTTGTTAGTTCACTTAGGATAATGACCTCCAGCTCCAACCACATTGCTGCAAAGGATATGATCTCATTCATTTTTATGACTGTGTAGTATTTCATGGTGTATATATACCACATTTCTTTTGTCCAGTCGACCATTGAAGGGTATTTAGGTTGATTCCTGTGTTTGCTATTGTGAATAGTGGTACGATGAACAGATGTGTGCCTGTATCTTTATGGCAGAACGTTTTATATTCCTTTGGGTACATACCCAATGGTGGGATTGCTAGGTTCAATGGCAATTCTGCTTTGAGTTATTTAAGAAATTGCCAAACTGATTTTCACAATGGCTTAAATAATTTACATTCCCACCAGCAGTGTATAAGCATTCCCTTTTCTTCTCAACCTTGCCAACATCTTGTCAACAGTTATTTTTTGACTTTTTAATATTAGCCATTCTGACAGGTGTGAGATAGTATCTAATTGTGGTTTTGATTTGAATTTCTCTAGTGATTAGGGATGTTGAGCATTTTTTGTATGCTTGTTGGCCACGTTTGTTTTCTTTTGAAAAGTGTATATTCATGTCCTTTACCCATTTTTAATGGGGTTGTTTTATGCTTGTTGATTTAAGCTCCTGATAGAATCTGGATATTAGATGTTTATCGGATGCATAGTTTGCAAATATTTTTTTCCCATTCTGTAGGTAGTCTGTTTACTGTGTTGATAGTTTCTTTTACTCTTCAAAGGCAACTATTTCTAGCTGTTACGTGCTTTATTTTTTTTTAATTGTAGAAGTGGCCATTTTTAATTTACAAAATAGAATGAAGAAACACAAAATAGGGTCATCTATGTCAAGCAATTAATAATTTCCTAAAGAAAGATCAACCTGGATTTCAGAAAAGCACACTAGTCAATTACAGACTGAGTAGCCCAAATGATGATTAAAGGACAATGTCTGGAATATAGGTTGCAGAATGCCTCTCAAATATCTGAGATACACACATTCCAGAATACCACGAAAACTAAACAACAAAGCAACACTTAAACATCTGAGATTACCCAGGGCTTGTATAAAATAGCATGCTAACTCACTCTGGAAAGCACAGGCTGTTTATCCTTTCAGATACAGAAGAAAAAATGAATCTGTTAACTGCTCTGTCTCTTCTATCTCCCCCTGAATGATCTCCACATTTAAGAGGTTTTGCTAGAAGATAAAATGCATCCATGTGGATATCATTTAATAAAGACTCCGAATTTTGTTCCATAAAAAAGCATTTGACTTCAGAAAGGTTGGTATGTTTTCAAATTGTAAGGCTGTTAGTCACAAACACACTAAGCCAAATAAATCACCAAGGAAGGAATTAGGTCCCTCTACAAGTGAAATGGTTGAAATTTAAAATATTGCAAAATGTTTGAAATGAATGTTTGAAAAGAAACTATCACGAGAGTAAACATTCTCTAAGACACTCAAACCAGTTTACCTAATACTTAAGATTGGCATTCCACACTGACCACTTAAAAATCTCTGTATATTATGGCTTTTGAACCCAAACACCTTCAATTTTTCTTAATACTCTATATTCTGTCCTGGCATTCCATTCTTACACAGGATTAAAGCTATATGTGGCTGAAAGTGATCTGAAGTAGCTTTATTGTGTGGTTAGATTGCATCCAAATTAGATGAAGCACAACAAATTTACAAACACAAAATAGACCAGCACTTTGGGAGGCCGAGGCGGGCGGATCACGAGGTCAGGAAATCGAGACCATCCTGGCTAACACAGTGAAACCCTGTCTCTACTAAAAATGCAAAAACATCAGCCGGGAGTGGTGGCGGCGCCTGTAGTCCCAGCTACTCGGAAGGCTGAGGCAGGAGAATGGCGTGAACCCGGGTGGCGGCGCTTGCAGTGAGCCGAAAGCGCGCCACTGCACTCCAGCCTGGGCGACAGAGCGACACTCCGTCTCAAAAAAAA
>NW_016803880.1:2687328-2696481 GCF_001698545.2 Rhinopithecus bieti | reverse complement strand
AAAAAAAAAAAAAAAAAAAAAAAAAAAAGACTCCTTTATTTTCAAATGACTGATCAAAGACTGTAGAGACATTATAGACCCATGTAAATCAAATTCTTTAGAAGTAATTATGAATAAAAGAGCTTTCAATCTACCTCTCTGTTCTGAGAAATAAAAGGCATTGCTCAGGTAAAATGCAGGAAGTCCAACAACCGTACTACGTAAAAAGCCTTGAGGACATTTGGGCTCTGAGTCTTAATGAATTTATAATAATAGCCTTTCAAGTCAATCTGATCAGTGGCTTTGAGCTGATTTGTATGGTTTGAGTGCTTGAATCTCTATTTTCGGAACCCAAGGGCCTGGTGATGTCTAAGACCTCAGTGTCCCCTGAAAATAACACGGGTGCTGGCAATGACCGGACCTCAAACGTTTCTTTATCTATTCATTGGTTGATGTACACTAAGGTTGATTTCATATCTTGGCTCTTGTGAATAGTGCTACAATACACATGGGATACAGGTATCTTTTTGATATACTGAAGTCCTTTATTTTGTTGATGTGCCTAGCAGTGGGATTGCTTGATCATATCATAATTCTATTTTTAGTTTTTTGAGGAAACTTTATACTGTTTTTTATATTGGCTATATTTATTTACAATTCTACCAACAGTTTAGGAGTGTTTCCCTTTCTCTGAATCCACACTAGTGTCTATTATTTTTTGTATTTTTAATAAACTCTATTAACTGGGGTGAGATGATACCTTATTGTTTTGTGATTTCCATTTCACTAATGATTAGTGATGTTGAGCATATTTTCATGTACCTGTTGGCAATTTGTATGTCTTCTTTCAAGAAATTTCTACTGGGCCTTTTGCCATTTTTAATAGAGTTATTATATTATTATTATTATCATTATTATTTTGCTATTGTTTCAGTTATTTTTATATTCTGATTGTTAATTTCTTGTTGGATGGATAGTCTGCAAATATTTTCTCCCATTCTGTAGTATGTCTCCCTTTTCTGTTGTTTATCAACAACAGAGTGAAGCATTTATTCAATGTTTTCTTAGTTTCATAGTTTCAGGTATTAGATTTAAGTCTTTAATTTATTTTGATTTGATTTTCATATATCATCAGAGATAGGGTCCTAGCATTATTCTTCTGCATATGAAGATCTAATTTTTTTCCACCACCGTTAATGAAGGGACTTTTCTTTCCCCAATATATATCTGTGGCATTGTCAAAATTGAGTTGGTTGTAACTGTGTGGACTTATATTTGGGTTTACTATTTTATTTCTTTGGTCTACATTCTGTTTATATGAGAGTACCATGTTGTTTTGGTTACTATAGTTTTGTAGTATATTTTTAAATCAGATAATATGATGCCTTCGGCTTTGTTGTTTTTGCTCACTATTTCTTTGGCTATTTGGAGTCTTTTGTCTTTCTACATGAATTTTAGAATTGAATCCGTAGGTGGCTTTGGGTAGTATTTACAAAATTAATTCTTCTAATATATGAATATGGAATATGTTTCAATTTTGTGTGTCCTATTTTCTTTCATCAGTGTTATATAGTTTTTATTGGAGAGATCTTTAATTTCTTTGCTTAAATTTATTTCTAGGCATTTTTTTGTAGCCATTATAAATGAGATTGCTTTCTTACTTCATTTTCAGTTTGTTCACTGTTGATGTAAAGAAATGCTTTTGATTTTATAGAAACACCTAACAACCTCTTCCTCCTAACTTTACATATGCTTGTCATGCTTTATGAGCAAATAAAATGCTGTACCAAAGAAAAAGCACATCTAGCTTATCAACTTAATCTACCAGAGTAAATATGATACTGTTTTGAAAGGATGTGATGAACTTTAGCTTTCTACATATTTCAGTGACTGCCTCAATTGTTATACAAAATATACATTGCTTTTGAAATAAATAAAACTCATTTTAAAAGTTGTTATTTTCAAAACTAAACTAAGTTTTTTAAATATATTGAAATTAAATTCAATTTAAATTAATGTTAATTTCCATCATATGTGAACCACATTATATAGTAAAGTAAAAGTTCAACTAATGTAGCAGTAACATTTCAATGATGAATACAGTTCTTAGACTTAACAGTGAAAGCAATCTAATCTAGTATTCTAGGAATACATTACAAGGGATCAGATAAAGGGAAAAGAAAGCAGCACAATGTTTTAAAAACTATCATTAAACAGACATTCAAAATTTTGAACATATAAAAGAAATCCCTCCAAATTAACAATAGCAGCTTTAAAATATTAAAGGCAAGGAGAGGATCTTGCCTTATGAATTGGGAAAGCAGAGGAAGGAGCAGTATAAGACTGATGCTTCTGTGTTAGGTAAGCATTACAGGATATTCCAACATTGAAGAAACTTACAACAGAAACTTGAATTTAGCCACTGTCATTTTTCACCTGTCTCCCCAGGAAAGCACTGACCTGCCTAGGGAGTGAGGAGAAAAGTCTCCGGAGAACCATTCTTTCACATGCATAACCCCTAAAATAAAATTAAACACACTTTGGGAGGCCGAGGAGGGCAGATCATGAGGCCAGAAGTTCGAGGCCAGTCTGGCTAACATAGTGAAACCCCGTCTCTACTGAAAAAAAAAAAAAAAAACAAAAAATTATCTGGGTGTGATGGTGTGTGCCTGTAATCCCAATTATTTGGGAGGCTGAGGCAGGAGAATCGCGTGAACCTAGGAGGTGGAGGTTGTAATGACCTGATATTGTGCCATTGCACTCCAGCCCGGGAAACAGTGTGAGACTCCGTCTCAAAAAAATAAAAAATAAATAAAAATAAATAAAATTAAACAACCTTTACTTTGAAGTCAGCCATATTTGCAATCCCTAATTTCAGTGGATCTCCTCAAAATATTGCCCATTTGATTTAAACTTATTTCAAAATGTAAAATATATGTCATTCTGTCATAAAATTTTGAGTTTACACATAAACTTGGACAAAAAATAAAGTATAATTGGTTGCTAGAACCATATTCTTCAGATATGAGATCATGAAAAAGAATTTAAAATCCTAAGATCGTTTTAAAAGATTTAGAATAAAATAAGTTAAAAAACAATGACCAACATGAAATCTTTCATATTTTTGACCAAAGTCAATTTTAGAGTCATTGATTATTTGAACCAAATACATCATTTGAAAAATGACAGAGGAGGCTGGGCATGGTGGCTCACGTCTGTAATCCCAGCACTTTGGGAGGCTGAGGTGGGCAGATCACGAGGTTGGTGGATCATGAGGTCAGGAGTTTGAGACCAGCCTGGCCAATGTAGTGAAATCCTGTCTCTACTAAAAATACAAAAAATTAGCCGGGCGTGGTGGTGAGTGCCTGTAATCCCAGCTACTCGGGAGGCTGAGGCAGGAGAATCGCTTGAATCTGGGAGGCAGAGGTTGCAATGAGCCAAGACTGCACCACTGCACTCCAGCCCAGGCGACAGTATAAGTCTCTGTCTCAAGAAAAAAAAAAGAAAAGAAAAGAAAAGAAAAAAAAATGTCAGAGGAAATACACTGGGACAAATTAATGACCAATATCTGCCATCTTAGTATAGCCCAGAACAAAATAAGATCTCTAATTTATTTTTCTCAACAGTATCTGCCTTCAGTTTAATTAAGAATAATAGAAGTTTTTCTGAATGTATCTTTTAATGTCAGTCTTTTCTATTCATTTAACTTCACAATGATATAAAATTTCATGGTATCTTTTGCTTTCCTCTGTTCCCTTGACCCCAAACACGCTATTTAGAAAACAAAACCAAACCATTTTTTAGGTCTTTTCTAATAAGAGGTTATATATAATGTCAACACCTGTGTTTTTATGTTAGAGGTTAAATCAGAACTTAGGGTTAACTTGGAGCACTTCCTGTCACCTTAGTGGTGGGGTGCCTCTCTTGAAAACAGAATAAGACAACTTCTGATTCCAACTCTGCATACTGAGGAGCAACTGATGATTTATTTCTGTGTCCCAGGTCCCAGAGGAAGGCTGGAGAACAGTCGAGTTGTTGTTCCGACATCAGTGGTTTTGGCAATTATAGCATAAGAGAGAAACAGTCACAAGTTGGAAACATAAGCCAGTTTACTTTTTTAAATATTGCCACAATAAAATAATTCACCTATTAATAAAAAAGCGGACCTATAGTTAAAATTATATTTATAGCTTGATCTTGATATTCTTTTTTCCTGAAAGAATGTTTTCCATATAATTTACTATAGTGTTTTCTCTGAAAAAATATTAAAAATAATTAATTTATATATTTATCCAAGGAAGTTGAAGACGTCCTGCTCAAAAATGGAAATTGGTGGCTACTTTGTATTGATGAATGTGTAGTTATAGTGTTTAAAATATGATTTCAAAAACTGCATGGAAGAAATTAAATTAAAATTTGATATTTAACATAGGTAAATAGAAGTATTTCAAATTTATTTTCTGGTTAACTTTAAAATAATACTTAAATTTTAAAACTAAAATATGGCTTTTACTTCATTATATAAGCTTATTTTGTCTTAAAACTGGTAAATTCTATTGAATTATAAAATTCGTGTCTTGTTCTGTTAAGTTAGCCTTGGCCTCATAGCAATAGTTTGCATAAGCAGTTGGAAGTGTTCACTTTCTTTTTTTCTAAATCTGAGGTCACTCTTCCGCCCAACTAACTAAATTTAATGTAGAAACCTGTATTTAACTGTTAGTAACTAAATACACAACAGTTTTCAGTCATCTAACACTTAATATTAACTTCTCAAACAGTTGGCCTTAACATCATAATCTGAAGCCAAAAAAATGGATTTTTACTTAATATCTTTCAATCAATATCCAGTAATATCATTGTTTGAGAGAACCTGGATTTTGACAGTTCCTCAATACTGTTTCATATTCAATGGAAAAACATGATATTAATTAACAGAACTATGTAAAATCCAAATAGATCTGATGTGCAAATTATAATTTAAGGTCAATTGATAATAATTGAAATAATTGAAATAATTTTATTTACCTCAAATACTATAGTCATAAATATCTTTTCTAGAATCAAAGAATACTTAAGAGTATTTTCTGGTTTATTCTAGTCCTGCAATAAATTGATCAGATAATCCTCTATTCAACATTGGACCTATGGAGGGCGACGGGAGCCCCTCCAAGTAAGGTTGAAATATTCCAAATAAACTAATCCTATGTGGATGCAATTTCTGTACTCACAATTTGCAAACTTTGAATTGATATTAGACATTAGAACAGAGTAGTACATGTTATAAGCTGCCTCTCCAAAATCAATGCCTTCACTATAGAACTTGCCTGAAGCAATGACTAAAACCAAGATTATCTCTGAGCCATCAGAGATAGTAGAAAATTCGGGATGATTGCTACCCTTTGTATTTTTGGAGGGATGAGCTATTGTGTCTCATTATAGATAATGAGACTCACTGTTTGGACCACAAGTTATAGAACCCATCATAGAATATAAAAATTCTGTGGTGAAAGGAACCATTACTTTAAGTGACTTATGTGCCATTTACTGAGTCAAATTAAATGATAAATCAACTGCTAAAAGAAACAAATTACACAAACTATAACCTGAAACTTGGGGTTTGACTCACTGATACATAAGACTTATCTGCCCAAACACTAAATTTCTTGCTGTTAATGCATTTCTTTGTCTATCCACATCACTTCTTAGTCTCATTGAATGAGTCTTTGGTTTTCAGACACTCTCTTGTTAACTTACCCATCATCATTTCTACTCTCATAAAAAGTCTGGGGTTTTCGTTGATAGTCACCGAATAAGCACATACTAAGGACCTTCAATATTTCAAAGGAAATTCACAAGGAACAAAATAGACAAGCAAGGAATACACAGGGCCCTAAGGTGACTTGGAGGCTTTCAGATTAATGCTGTGGTAAGAGATGACATCATGTTTTGAGAAATGACAAGCTTCCACTAAGGTTTAGGATTTTCTCTTTGTACTCCTCTTTTCCTTTCCTACCTGTACTTTACAATTGGAATAACATAGAATGAAACTTGGCTTCATAAAAAAATAACAATTGAAAAGAAGCATTTATAGAACATTTATTAAAACTAAGTAGGTGAGCACAAACCAAATAGTTCTACTTAAAAATTAATAGACAGATATGGTTCTGTATCTTGGTAACAGATGTCTTCAGTTAAATTGACATGACATGAATGTACTTTCAGTTACTTCAATGATGGCGTATCCATCTTTTAAAGATTACTCTGCATTGGCACCTTCAAACTAACTTGGCATTGTTCCTCTAAATGTCCTTGGCTCAAAAATGTTTTACAATAAACTTCTAAGCCAATGCAGGCAGAATCTTGGCTTTTACGGGACCTGCCTCTGCCCACTTCAGGATACGTGTTCTAATAAGCAGACATGCTGTTTTTTCATTATTAATAATTTAGCATATTCTTTCATGTCTACCGAACATCAACTTTTAATTTAAATTTTATTTTGTAAACACCAGTTTATATAAACACTTTTTAATACCTGAGAATTTGCCTTGTCTTTAAAAGCAGAAGCACAGAGAAAAGAAGAAACAAGATGAAGAACTAGGTCAAAATTACTACAATTAAAGGCATTGAAATTACATTGCCAAGATTTTTTGTTTGGGAATTATCTGCCTTGTAATTTTGGGAAAATAATCTCCCTCTTCCAATATTATGTATTATTAAATGGTAATTTTATATAGTTCATTTCTTGAGATATTTCCTTAGTCATAATAGAAGTGAAAAGTTCAAATGTTTCATAGCATTTCATTTTACATTTTTTATCATCATACTTTTATTTTTTCTCTATATTTGCCTAATCTCACTTATTTTTATACAAACAAGAAAATCGTCTTGCTTTATGGAACTTCTGAGTATTTAATTCATCTTTATATCAACTTATTTTATATATGAGCAAGTAAAATGCAAATATAAAAATATGTGCCACATTTAGACATCATTTAAATTATATTTGAGTGGTCAGATTTTTTTTTGTCTCACTAAGTTAGCATGGACAAATGATGCTGGATTTTTATAGAGAAGGTGTCTGGGCATTGCAAATGTGCAGAGTTCTGACAGTTCAAAGGCCTGTGTCATTGGGTAAAGCTAAAGCTGCCCAAAGTCAATTATTTACTCCTCAGCAAAGACTGTAAAGAAGCATGATGAACATGACAGTGGTCTGCAGGCCTAGTTGTGAACTAAAATACCCTAGGAAGTTTTAACAGTCTGTGATGCCAAGTCTTATCGTTAAACTCTAATAATTGCTCTTAAATTCATTAAAAAATATGACACTTGAAATACACTTGGCCATATATTAAATACATTTACTGTTAGGAAGAATGATGTGGAATTGGCAATATTTTATTATGTGCTGAAATTAAAAGGCAATTTCTATTTAATGACATTTTATGCAATTTCATTTCTCAACAGGGGCCTAGAAAATGAAGGCAATCTTACAACATTCATAAACATGTTATTCAGGGTTAATTTTTTATTTTTTTATTATACTTTAAGTTCTGGGATATATGTGCAGAACATGCAGGTTTGTTACACAGGCATACACAGGTCATGGTGGTTTGTTGCACCCATTAACCCGTCATCTACATTAGGTATTTCTCCAAATGCTATCCCACCCCTAGCCCTCCACCTGCTGACAGGCACCAGTGTGTGATGTTCCCCTCTCTGACCTTGTGTTCTCATTGTTCGACTCCCACTTATGAGTGAGAACATGTGGTGTTTGGTTTTCTGTTCTTGTGTTAGTTTGCTGAGAATGATGATTTCCAGCTTTATCCATGTCCCTGCAAAGGACATGAACTCACCACCCTTTTTTATGGCTGCATAATATTTGATGGTGTATATGTGCCACATTTTCTTTATTCAGGGTTAATTTTATTTCTCCATTGAGTTAATCAGGCATGTCTTTCCCAAAATTAGGACGTGTCTATGATTCTGTGAGTGTACAATAAATAAATTTTAAAACAGTTTTAAAAATCGCTACATTAGGATAAAAAAGAGATAAATTAATAAAGATGAAAATTTAAGTCCTTGAGTCGTCCTGTAGTATCTATTGTGGTATTCAAATATATATAACTTGAATTGTACTGAAAATTTGAATGCATATAAAAAATTTTTTAAGAGTTGGAAATAAGACAAAAATTGGGTGAAATAGTTTTTTTTCAATTGTTTAGTGTGATTGTTTAGTTTTCTAATAATGACACAGTTATGTTTGAAAATGATTTATTATTTGCTCAGAAGCCACTATGAAATTACATATTAACTTTAAGATTTCTTCCTAAAAGAGGTTATATTCCTGAAGATTATGTCATTGTCATTTCACATCTTCCATAGAAGTCTTATGCTAACATTCTTTTCTCAAAATGTCTAGAAATAACTAGTTTCTCAAATATTTTTGGCCCGTCTTTACCAACTTATTGGTCCATTATTAATCAGTTGGATACATTTTTGGCACATGTCTATTCTGTTTCTATGAGAATCATTTCTTTAACTTTTTGAAATTTTACTTCTGCAATGCATGTAGGCATTGTTTTCAAACTATCTTAAAATGAAAAGGGACAATTTTCTCACATCTTAACATGCAAAATACACAGGCATTTGAAAGATTCTAATCTATTCAATTATTAATTATTATATTGATAGCATTTTAGATGTACATGCATCACTGTTTTACTTTTCATGTATTTCAATATAATTTAAAACATCATTTTATCTTTTTTATGAAAAGTTAGATTTATTATTCACAAGGATGAGAAAGGAGACTTACAATCTTACTGGGTAACTAATATTCACTCATAGATATCTAAGAAAAGCATTGCCATAATCAGGTCATAAACAATCATTTAGTCAACACATCCATGGCTCTGCTTCAGTGTCCCAAGTCCATCTGGGAGTCATAAGCAAGTGGTTCATGACATGCTTCATTTTGGGATGAAGAGGAAACATTTTTCTAGTTTGGGCTTTACTATATTGAAATCAATACATTGAAATAAGCCTTTTAAAATATCTAAAGTGTTCTGTTTGTTAAAATACATCGAGTTTTTTTAAAATCATTTTTCTCAAACTATTTTTTATTGTTCTGTTTTGCGTGTATGTGTGTGTTTTGTGTTTTTATTTTATTTTATTTTA
>NW_016803880.1:2666549-2685104 GCF_001698545.2 Rhinopithecus bieti | reverse complement strand
TATATGCAATAAGTCATGCCCTTTACTTATATTAAAGAAAAGTGCTCTTTACCTCTCTTTGTTGTGTTTTTATCACTATTGCCTACACAAGCAGAATATCACAACCAGGATTTAAATCCATGTCTACAGGATTTTCAAGCTCATATTTTTATCGTAAGTCACTCTGCTTCCATGTGTTTTAAATCTAGTCCTCATTCCTCTGCTTTTGCACCAGAGAACTCATCACTGACTTATTTTTGACTGACCTCCTTACAGAGCTGTCAAGTACACAATTTCTGCAATGACCTCTCTCTTAGAGTTCAGTCATATAGTCTCTCACTAGATATCATCTCCTCTTATCTCTCCTGATAAATTGTCAGTTAAAACTCAACGTTTTTAAGATTGAGCTTACCATCTACATACACACACACCATGATTGGTGTATTCTCATAGCCTTGAAACACTAACGTCACTGTTGATGTCTGCCTTTTCTTTCTTTGCTACCTCATCCCTCATCCTTAGATTACTCTAAAAGTTTCAATTAGATCAAGTTGGCTAATTATATTTTTAAGATCCTCTCTACCCTTACCAATTTTTTGTTTAACAAATTTTAAAAATTTCTGGCAGGAGACTGTTGAAATCCCCATGGATGATTATGGTTTTACTATTTTACCTTTCAGTTTTAATAGGTTTTGTATTATGTATTTTGAAGTAATGCTATTGTGTGCATACATATTTATTATTTACATGTCTTCCTGATATATTTTCCCCTTTATCATTATGAAATGTTATTCTTCATCCCCAGTGATATTTCCTGTTCTGATGTCTACTTTGCTAATCCCAGTTTTAGTGGGTTTTGGTTTGTTTGTTTGTTTTGGTTAAAGTAAGTTTCTTATAAAGAGCATATAGTTGAGTCTGGTGTTTTAATCCTGTCTTATGATCTCTGCCTTTTAATAAGAATATTTTTTCAATTTATATTTAATGCAATTATCGATATGATTGGGTTTATAACTATTCTCTTGCTATATGTTTTCTAAATGTCTCATCATTTTTGTTTATTTCCCCCCATTTTCTGCCTTCTTTTGAATTGAGAATTCAGTTTTAAGATCCACTTTTATCTCCACTGTTAACTTTTAGCCATACTTTTTTGCTTTACTTTTAATGATTGATATAGGGTTCATAAAATAGACAGTTCTTGTTTTCCTTAGTTTTGATAAAGCAAAGGCTTTAGTTATCATGCTTTAGTTACATAGCACAAGCCCCAAAACAAAACAGTTTAGACTGTAGGTACAGCAGTGTATTAATTGGGACTAATGACTTGAAGTACAATTTTTTTCTGTTAACTCTTCAGTCCATAAAACTATTTCAGATTTGCATCAAGATCCATGATTAGTCATGTCACTTTTCTCAATACCTATCAATAATCAATACTATGTTTTGTATTCGTACAGAGACAGGAAAGCATACAGTAGTGTTGCTTCTTTGTCTTTCAGTGATAAAGGCATGACATTATACAAAAATTGATAAATGACAGAAAATCAGCCAACAAAAATGAAAGTGTAGTAAATAAATGAAAAGTGTCAATAGTGAAAGTGAAATTCAAATTGGATCTTGATGGATTTATAGAAGAAATAGTTAATTGTGAGAATGTTGACACAGCTACCATCCAAGAGATTTCATATGTGCAGTCAGGGGAACTTACGGAACACATATTTACAACTTAAATGAAGAAGCTGATTGCAGGGAAAAGATTAAAGTTTTCCCAGAAGATGTGATGCTGAGAAAAAAAAAAATTACATTGAAGAAAGTCTCTAAGATGTTTAAAGACAATGAATGCACAAACAACAAAATGTTGAACAAATAATCAAATTTATAAAAAAGTATGGCAATTCACCAAAGCATAGAAAATATTGAGAATCACATGAAGGGAAGTTGTGCAAATACTGTACAAACTACTCCGTATACATTTCAAAGAAATATATTAAATATTTATTTTAATTATCAACGTTTAAATTATAGTGTACTATATAAATACTGGTTTTAGGATTGTTTTTTATTTTTTATTTTTCTATACCTATTTAACTAACAGTAAGACATTTTTAATATTTTGACAAATGTGTTTTATTTATTTATTCTTTTATTTAGAGACAAGACCTCACTCTGTTGTCCGGGCTGGAGTGCAGTTGTATCAAAAAGGCTCATTGTAGCCTAGATCACCAGGCTGAGGTGATCCTCCCACCTCAGCTTCCTGGATAGCTGGGACTGTAGGTACGTGTCACCACTCTTGGCTAATTTTTCATAGTTTTTGTAGAGACAGAGTTCCGTCATGTTGCCCAAACTGGTCTCAAACTCCTGGGCTCAAGTGATCTGCCCACCTTGGCCTCCCAAACTGCTGGAATTACCAGTGTGAGCCACTGCAACTGATTGACAAATGTTTTTAATGATTGCAGAAACAAGTTTATGTTTTCCCATTAATTATTAAGATAACTTTGTCCAGTTTAAACTTGCACAGTGGTTACTATGGCCCTGCATTGAGTGCATAAAGAGTACTATCTATACATTTTTTTTAACTTAAAACACTCAACCTTCAAATAATATTTATAATACTTGCTATATAGTTTTAAAATATTGCAACTCAGAAGCCAGCATTACTATGATACTAAAACCTGGCAACCTGTAATCCTGAAATGTAAGACCGCAAACTATAAGAATCCTAGAAGTAATCTTAGGACACGCCATTCTGAAAATCAGCCTTGGGAAAGAATTTATGACTAAGTCCTCAAAAGCAATTTCAACAAAACAAAAATTAACAAGTGGGACCTAATTAAACTAAAGAGCTTCTGCACAGTAAAAGAAACTATCAACAGAGTAAGCAAACACCCCACAGCATGGGCGAAAATATTCACAAACAACATGTTCAATAAAAGTCTCATATCTGGAATCTATAAGGAACTTAAACAATTAAACAAGCAAAAAAATAACTTAATTATAAAAATGAGCAAAAGGTGTGAACAGATACTTCTCAAAAGAAAATATACAAGTGGCTAACAAACATGAAAAAAGAAAATACTCATAATCAGTAATCTCAGAGAAACGTAAATCAAAACCAAAATGAGATATCATCTCACACTAGCCAGAATGGCAATTATTAAAAAACTCCAAAAATGTTTAATAATACATCTTGTTGAAAAGTTCCTGCCAAGGCTATAGAAAAAAGGAATGTTTATACACTGTTGGTGGGAATGTAAATTAGTTCAGCCACTGGGGAAAGTAGTTTGGAAATTTCTCAAAGAACTTAAAACAGAACTACCATTTGACTTAATAATCCCATTTCTGATTATATATCCCAAAGAAAATAAACTATTCTACCAAAAAGACACATGCACCTGTTTGTTCATTGTAGCACTGTTCCCAACAACAAAGATATGGAATCAACCTAAGCGTCCATCAGCAGTGGATTGGATAAAGAGAATATGGTACATATACACTATGGAATACTACACAGCCATAATAAAGAACAAAACCATCTATTTGCAGTGACATGGATGCAACTTGAGACATTATCTTAAGTGAATTAATGCAGAAACAGAAAATCAAATACCACATGTTCTCACGTGTAAATGAGGGTTAAACACGGTGTACTCACGGACATAAAAATGGCAACAAGAGAAACTGGACACTGTTAGAGGGAGAGGAAGGGAGAGAAGGAGACGGGGGTTGAAAACCTATCTGTTGGGTACTATGTTCAGTACCTGGGTGATGGGATCAACCGTACCACCAACCTCAGCATCATGCAATACATCCGTGTAACAAACCTGAACATGTATTCCATAAATTTAAAATAAATGTTCAAATAATAAAAGCAAATATTATAACTGTCTATCCATTTTCTTTCTACAGTTCTTTGCCCTGCTGTCATAGGGTTTTCCTCCTTTCTTTATATATATTTTGAATACCACAGGAATAATTATTATTTTGATTTTGAATAATCCATTACCTTTAACATGACTTAAAACATGAAAAAAAGTCTTTTGTATGTATTATTTCTTTTTTCATTTTTTTTTAATTTTTGAGATGGAGTCTTGCTCTGTTGCCCAGGCTGGAGTGCAGTGGCACAATCTCTGCTCACTGCAACGTCCAACTCCTGGGTTCAAGCGATTCTCCTGCCTCAGTCTCCTGAGTAGCTAGGATTACAGGTGCGTGACACCACACCCAGCTAATCTTTGTATTTTTAGTAGAGACAGGGTTTGACCATGTTGGTCAGGCTGGTCTCGAACTCCTGACCTTGTGATCTGCCTGCCTCGGCCTCCCAAAGTGCTGAAATTACAGGCATGAGCCACCACGCGCAGCCCTATGTATTATTTCTAACATGAGTCATCTCTCTTTAAAAATATAAATTATCATCCTGTTACTTTCTTTTTGTCTACCATTTCTTTCAGTCCCAGTATGCTGTTGATAAAATCTATCAGCTACTTGTTGTCAAAATAACTTTATTTGCTTTCATTTTTGCAATTTTCTGATTTTTTTTTTCAGAATTTTCACTTGAATGAATTTCCAGGTTGACTTTTTCTTTTGCTTTAAGTAATAGAATGTTGTGCTACTGTCTTCTGATATACATGCTTATCATAAAAAGTAGTTATTACATTAGTTGCATTGTCAATAATACACCTCTTTTTCTCCAACTGTTTTAAAGTTTTCTTTCTAAAAATAGCTTTCGTCTACTTAATCCTTTTATTCATTTTGCTTTGAGTCCACTGCTCTTCTTTCACCTGTTGGTTTATAGTTTTACCAAATTTTAAAAATATCTCAACCACTACCTTTACAAATAGTTTTTGCCCTCCACCCATTTCCTGGGATTTCAATTATGTGTGTTGTTAGGCTGCTTAATATTTTCTAATTCCATAATTTCTGTCTTTTCTTGGTCTGTTTCTATTACTTTTTTGTCTTGTTTTGGATCAGATTTTTTGTTTATATGCATTTCTGGTATTTTTTTAATGTCTAAGGGAAATTCTGAATTGTATGTTGTTAGGATCTGGATTTTGTTTTATTTCTTTAAAGAGAGATGAACTTTGTTTTCGAATGCAGTTATCTGAGATCAATGATGATATTGTTTGCTTTTAAATGTGATTATAATGGCTTCAGAGCCTTGACTCTAGACCTGATTCACCCCCTAGTAAGGTGTGATTATTCTGAGAACTCTATCTGATATTGTAAGTTTTTCACTCTGGCTGGAGCACATACGGGTTCTTCTAAGGCCCATATGACCTCCAGGAATTTCTCTGGCCCATTGCTAATGAAGACTCATTTTTCTATCTCGTGGAGTTTTACTTTATGTAGGCACAGTTCAGTTCTCACTCAAGGACTCCAGAGGACCTCTAGATAAATCTCTACAGTTCTCTCTCTGTGCAGCTCTCTTCTCTCTGTTAGTCTACCTTGATGATTCTAGTCACCTTAACCTCCATAAACTTTGATATCTTGCTCTTAAATTCAGCAAATCATGATATTATCTCTCAGATTGTCTCATACCATGCTGGAGGCTGGAAATCACGTTCAGTGAGTGCACTGGCACAATAAAGGGTATATATTGTTTGCTTTCTTTCAGAGATCACAGTTTTGTGCTGCCTATTTTTTTCATGCAATAAAAACAGTATATACTTTTTCTGGATTTCTAAATGTTTACAAAAGTTGCATAATTCTGGTAGTCATTAATTCTTCATCAGCATCAGTTGAATTCTAGACTTGTTTAACTGCCTAGATGACAATTATCCTATTTCTTTATTCTTCAAATCTAGTAAGTGAATCAAAGTCAGTCTTAGTGATGATCAGTATCTCTAATATTTTGTCTAAACAACAGATTTTAATCTATAGATTCAAGTGTCATTTTATCTCTTTGAAGTTTTCAATAAGTAATGTTTCCAGTATATTCTTTCCTATTCTTCAAAACATCAAGTAGGCAGAGGTTGAGTCTCCATTGTCATGCTTCTATATTTACCAACATCATATTAAGGATTTTTATTATGCCTTTGTCTTTTCATATAATTTACTTTTGTGTGGTTTCTTCCAGATATTCACCATTTTCTGGATGCAATTGCTGATGTATAGTGCCTATGTATTTCTTTCTTACATAATTCCTTAGTTGTTCACTTCAATTTCTAAATTGAGATAAGTTAACTTCAATTTGTTCTCTGAGTACTTTGGTAATTCTACTTGCGATGTAGTTTCAGCAACTGCATCTTGCTTATGCTTTTTGTTCTTTTTCATATTTGGAAAATAGAACACAGGCATATATATTTTACTGATTTTTTTTCTCTGCATTCCTCGTAGAACAGATCCAGGTATTACCTAAGGGATCCTCCGGGGCAGGGGTGGTGTGGCATTGCAATTTGCATCATTTTTTTAAATCTGTGTTTTTGTAATGGAATACCATCACACTAATTTTCCTGCTCCCTAAGTACTGGGTAATTGTTTCTCCTCCTATCAGCATTCACTTTTCTAAAGGTAATGTGACCCAGATTTAGATTCCTAGGTTTCTAAATCTACATTTCTAATCTCTATATTGTATCACATGCTGGTTAATGCTTTTCTCTTTTGCTCCTCTACACCTCTGTCAGCTTCATTCTGTTTGGAGCTCAGAGTATATGAAATGAATAGGGTACATCAGTCTGAATTCTCTTACAACTTCAAATTCCTTCATTTTATGGTTAGACAACACTGAGTTACTCTATAGTGACTTTCCTACTTTTATTAATATCATGGTCACATTATTCCATAAAATCTTACAATTTTCAAAAAAATAGTTTTTGAGTTACATCTCCCAGAATAGCAACAATGATATCTGGAAAATTGACCATCCTGAACATGTAATGATGACACATGTGAAAGCACTCACTCTGATCACTCCTTGTTTTAGTTGAAATATAACAGTATTTGGCAAGTTTGCTTCTCAGTTTATGGTTTCAGGCTATAGTTGTTTCTCTGAAGATGCTTATCTTATTTTTTCTTGTTTTCTTTTTGTTCTCAATGAATTTTAATAGAAGAATGAAATGTAAAATATTCAAATTCAGTGTCTTATAGTGTCCATAGTTTTGGGCACTTCTTTTAAAACTGAATAATAATTTTCAAGGCATATGACTCATTCTCTACCCTCCTTTCTTCCATTCTTCTGAATGCATGACAAACAAGTATACATGCTCTGATGAATGGTAATAAATTAAAAAAATCATTTCATGATGGTCCTATTCCTGTAATTCTATTTTCCAATTGACTTCCATTTCCTATCCCAACTGCATAAAAGTGAAATAAATCAGTGACTATATAATTTTAAAAATAAGTGGTCTGAATGATTTTGCTAGGATAAGTAATAAAAAATGTTGAAATCTTTGGGGTTTTCAATTTGTTTAAAAAGAGAAAAATTTCAGGCTTTGGCAAAGCAAACATGCATTTTACTAAGTAATATTCCCCCTTAATTTTAAGATTTATTTTGGCTTCATACATTTCTTTCTTATATGAATACCATTAAAGTAAAAGTTATTTCAGTTATCAGGTTGAAGAATTTTATAGATGTGTGTACATGTATATTTATTTTTTCCTAGAAATATAGTTGTTTTAGCTCGGGCTGCCACAACAAAGTACCAGACTAGGAACTTTGTAAACTGGATGGATTTATAAACAACAGAAATTTATTTCTTACAGATCTTGAGTTCAGAAAAATGAGATTAGAGTACCAGCATGGATGGTTTCTTGTGAGGACCCTCTTCTGACTTGCAGACTGCCATCTTTTCTTTATATCCTCACACAATAGAAAAAGAGCAAGAGAGTTCTCTGGGATCTTTTTTATAAAGGTGGGAATCTCATTCACATGGACTCCAGTCTCATGACCTAATTAGCTTCCAAAGACCCCACTTCCTAGTACCATACATTATGAGTTACGATTTTGACATATGAATTTGGGTGGGGGGAGAACAACAACCATTTAGTCCATTGCAGTAGTGAAGGTGGAGGAGATATAAAACGAAATAAGTAAATCTTCCATAAATCTTTCAAAAATTATAGTATAAGAAAATATCATGAATGGTTCAAATTAGTGATCTTTGTCACTACAAAAGAGATTATGGGACTGTGATATGGTTTGGCTGTGTCCCCACCCAAATCTCACCTTGAATTGTAGTAATCCCAATATGTCAAGGGCAGGGCCAGGTGGAGATAATTGAATCATGGGGCGGTCTCCCCATACTGTTCTCACGGTAATGAATAAGTCTCTGTTGGTTTCATAAATGGGAGTTCCCCTGCACAAGCTCTTTTGCCTGCTGCCATGTAAGACATGCCTTTGCTCCTCCTTTGCTTTCTGCCATGATTGTGAGGCTTCCCCAGCCAGGTGAAACTGTGAGTCCATTAAATCACTTGTTATTTATAAATTACCCAGTCAAATATGTCTTTATTTGCATGAAAACAGACTAATACAGACTGATTCATCCAGCTCAGAAATATTTGAATAGGACATCTAAATAGGGCCTTGCAAGGTATATATTATGTGTATTGATGAAGATGGATGGAGTTTTCATGAAAGTTACATGTAAATACACAGACCAGCCAAGGTGAACAAAGAAAGAAACAAAAATTAGCAGAGATGGACAGAACAGAAACCAAGAATGACTCACTTATGTACTTCTCTTTAAAGTGCCAAAGCACATACTTAATTTTTTTTTTTTTTGAGATGGAGTCTCGCTCTGTCACCCAGCCTGCAGTGTAGTGGCACAATCTAGGCTCACTGCAACCTCCACCTCCTGGGTTCAACCAATTCTCCTGCCTCAGCCTCCCAAGCAGCTTGGATTCAAGCAACTATCTTGCCTCAGCCTCCCAAGTAGCTGGCACCCACCACCAGACCTGGTTAATGTTTTTTGTATTTTTAGTAAAGACAAGGTTTCACCATATTGGCCAGGCTGGTCTTGAACTCTTGACTTTGTGATCTGCCCGCCTTGGCCTTCCAAAGTGTTGGGACTACAGGCATGAGTCACCATGCCCAGCCACATAATTAATTTTTATGACAGATTTTAAACTCCTCAAGTTACATTTCTCAAGTAGTAAAATCACTTATTTCTGAGTGTATTCAAGATGGACCTTGAGTTTATTTAAAATGCAGATTCCCAGGTCCTGTTCTATGCCTGTTAAATCAGAATCTCCGGACTTGGAACTAACTGAGAAGTTTGCACTTTAAGCAAAAATCCTGGTGAATTCTACCCACTAAGGTTTTAAAGCCATTCATCTGAAGTGTGGAGTACAATCTCTTTAGTTATCTTTAGCGAAACTTGTGCATAATATTCAGAAAGATTGTAACTAAATAGTTAAAGGTATCAATGTTAAGACTTCAACAATTAAAAAATGTTCCCAAATGCAGCTGGTTTTCTTACAAATGGGAAGTATAGTTGAGTGTATGTACTGGAAAATGAGGACTAAAATTCTCTTTAAGGATAATACCAAAGGTAGTTTTCTTAACCCATACTTTAAAAAATATTACATTGGCTTTGGTCTTCTTGTTGAACGGTTAATAATTTGACCAATGAATCTATAAATTCTTGTTAAGAACTTACTATAATCTTAGCTACATAAAGGTGATACGAAAGGAAGGGAACTATATAGGGCATGAAATTTGACCTTAGAGTTAAGAAGAGTTTGAGAAAACAAGCGAAAATATGAAAGATTATCATAGAACAAGGTAATTGCATGGTATTAATGTTAAATGCTGCCACTATTCACAGGCTAAGGAAGAACACAGAAGGCAGGTTTCAGGAAGTGATCTGGCTAAGATCTGGACCTAAAAGCTGGGTAATATCACTTACAGAAAATACCATTACAGAAAATACCGAAATAGTCACTACCCACAATTTAGAAGGAAAAAACCTAAAGGTATCTCCCATAATAATCAAGCTGTTGTCATTTAGCTCCTTTCAAGGTAACAAGGGATTTCATAGAATATTATTCTTCAATACCACTTCATCAAAATTTCATTTGCAGTAAATCTAATTATCTCATTTCTTACAAAAGTTACCCATGGTGCTGAGAAAACTAGAAACTGGCCTTTAGATGATGTTCGGTATTGTTCCCATTTATTATTAAAACTTGATATTTCTTCAGATAATTTACTTTTACTGTTATATGATGACAACATGTCCGGTATCATCAATTTGAAATTTGTTAGATTCATTTTTTTTTTAGAATCCCAAGATAAATTGGTCAGTTTTTATGTTTAGTTTAAATTTGAGAGCCTTAATATAAACTTGTACAATTTTGTTTCACTGTATGTTTTGCTATCATTTGGGAGGTGAGGAGAGTTCATTTGCAGTATAATTTTAGCATATTTTATAATACAGTCAGTCAAAAAAAGCTGCACATGTATATATTTCTTCTTTATCTTAGGCTGTAGGTTATGTATTTTTAAACCAATGGTTAGATGTCCCGTTATACAGATTTACTTATTCCTATTTGGTGTTTTTTTTGATGCATTAAAAAGAGAAAATTGTATAAACCTAATGACTATTAACAAGTATCCAGAGAGATAAAAAAAAGATCTATAATTAGCACAATGGAAAGACTTCCAAATCCACATTCTTTTGACTGTTTTCTCACCTAAAGATTATTTATTGCAGTTTTACTGGTTGATTGGTTGTCATTTTTCTTCCCGTTGTGTTTCGATATAGAAATTGTATGGAACTGAACAGGAATTGCATTACAACTGAAATTGTTTCTAATAGTATTCACTAATGGGCAAATCCATTACTTTAGGTTCATTTCATATACAAGGAAATGCAGTTACTCCGAGGACAATTCAGGTAAATAACTACCACAGCACGGACCCAAGGGTAGCAGCAGGAAGTCGTGCTGCTCTAAGTTTCTCCTCTAGTAGATGCCAAAAGAAAACATTCTTATCACTGGGTGCATACTAGGCATAATTGTTTTGGTATGTGTTCAATACAGGCTTGGTCAAAAGTCCCTCTATGTAAATCCAAACAGTAACTGTTGAATTACTCATTTAAACTTATGTGTTTCACAGCACAAGTTATTAGTGAAAGGTTTCTACTTCTTATTTTAGACATTAAACAGATACCTCAAATGTTTGAGAATTCTTCGTTTACATCTCAGCAATGGAAATATTTAGCATTTTTAAAAATTTTTTTTTAGCTAGCCAAGAGTCCCTGTACAGTGAGCAATCTTTTAGGGTCTTATCTTTACAGCGCTGAAGGATTTCTACGTGGCAATATGAAAACCACTCACTCTCACCGGTAATTTACAGAACACAGTTTTAATAAACAGCAATATCGACAACAGCAATAGCAATGATGAAACCTCTGAGGTGAGAGAGAATGTTAATTTTAGCAAAGAGTGTCTTGTCATCTGGACAAGCCTCACCGGTTCCTAGTCTCTAGTTTGTATACATTTATGCAATCATCTTGAATATCTACTCCTTGTATGCTGTAAAAAAAAAAAGTTTCAGGACATTACATGTGAAGGAATAATTCAACATTTAAGTTTTTAAGAGTATATTTTTTTTCATATCTTGTTCCTCAAAGTTAAACATTGTGGTAGATTGAGACTTTCATTAGCAAATATTCTTACACAAAACAAAGAAAATCATAAGGTCTTATTTATAATCATTAAGAGAAAGCTGAAGGCCAATTACTCATTGAGTGGCAGGAAACTCAATTATATTATTGTATAGGAGTTTGGTATGATAAAATGATCCTCAGAACTATATTAAAAAATTGTGAGAAGGAGTTTACACAGGTCAGCCTATAAAACTACTGCATAATTTCTATCTGTAAATTAAAATAGAAAAAAGTAAGATTGAATTAAATATGATAGTAATAAATTTCATGTCTAAGTGTGCTAAACTAGCTGGCCTTTCCTATTCCTGAATAAAATTATTCTGGTTGCCATAATGCATCTTGAAACTTACCTAGATAAGGAGAAATTCAAAGTATCCCAACGTTTGCCCTCATGAGTAGATCAAGCCTTGGGGGAAACCAGTGTTCTCTTGGCAACAGGACCAGAAGGTACGTAATCTCTTGTTTTAATTATATTTCATCTGCCGAAAAATTGCTTATCTCTCTGCGATTTATCTTAGAGATGATTGAAAGCAATTTTGTGACCTTCACATTGTCCGTATTTAAGTTAGATAACTGAACATTTGGTGAGGATCCCAAAACCTCAAGTATGTACGGAGATTAAGATTTCCAACTCTGAAGACAAACTGTCAGGTTCAAATCTTGGTCCTGTTCACTTCTGGTGACTAAGCTCTGTGGTTACGAAACCCTCCTCCCTTCCTTTATCTGTCTGAAAAAAAAATTGGTATAACAGTAATAGCAGCTACATAATTTGGCAAGTGGGGGCTAACTGAGCTCACGGACAACTTACACCTAACTTTACACAAAGCGCATGCACAATAAGCATAATTAATATTACATTATTTTATTTTGTATGAGGTGGCAACAAATAGTTATGCTTAATTTTAAATAAGAAGAATTAATAGTGGTAGAAGTTAAGGAAATAGATTTATTAGAGAAAACTTAGAAATGTGAAGGCTCTATCTAGTTATATTTGTTTCTTATTTATCACATCCTCAATTTTAAATAAGAAGCAATAATAGTAGAAATTAAGAAAATACATTTATTAGAGAAGTCTATTAGAAACATCAAGGCTTAATCTAATTATATTTGTTTGTTAACTGAACTTGAGACATATGAATGTTCACATACTTTAAGATGTTTTATCACCTATTTGAAGAGGGACTCTGACCACTATAAGAACAACTCGCGGCCGGGCACGGTGGCCCACCTGTAATCCAGCACTTTGGGAGGCCGAGGTGGGCAGATCACGAGGTCTGGAAATTGAGACCATCCTGGCTAACACGGTGAAACCCCGTTTCTACTAAAAATACAAAAAATTAGCCAGGCGTGGTGGCGGGTGCCTGTAGTCCCAGCTACTCGGGAGGCTGAGGCAGGAGAATGGCGGGAACCCGGGAGGCGGAGCTTGCAGTGAGCCGAGATCGCGCCACTGCCTTCCAGCCTGGGCGACAGAGCGAGACTCTGTCTCAAAAAAAAAAAAATAAAAAATAAAAAAATAAAATAAAAGAACAACTCACATGTAGCAAAAACTAGTGATTGAGTACATTCTAAAGAGTAACATAAATTTTGAAAGTGAGCTGTTGTTATTGAACTTTTTATTAATTACAAAAGACAAAGTAAACCACCAAAAAAAATTATAGAGTTGAGAAAATGCCAAGACTTCTCACCCACTTCTTTAACCAGTCTTCAAACTTACCATACATATATGTGTGTATATATATTTTTGAGTAAGTGAGATAAATCACATTGAAATTCATGAAACAATGTCTGGCATCCAGTAGATGCTCAGCGACGTTTGTTCCCTTTAATGGTTTCAACTGGCTAGGATTGCACATGAACAGTAGCATTTTGGTATCACTAGGCTAACGTCCATTTTCTGTACTAGAGAGTAGAGAAAGCCCTTGGGTGATAGCTTATTTTACCTACTATGGAATTTTTACAGAACAAAGTTAAGAGTCATCTGCTGTGCGGGTTCCCACTGGTTATGTGAGACGTCGCCGAACGTAACAGTAAGAGGAAGGATTCAGGAGCTGAACCATCTGGGTTCTTCAGGCTGCACCACCTACTGGCTATGAGAGACTTAGCCAGTCACCTTTGTGAGCTTCCTCTAGTGAGGATCAGAAGAGTTAATACATAAGGCACCAATTATAATACTAACCCTGGGATGTAAAAAGGCTCAATTGTTATTACTGCTTACCATTATTATTAAGCGTGCTAATAATAATTACTACAGCAATCTTTTCTAGACAAGGGAAAGTGAAGCAACTAATTAACTCTCAAGGAAAAAAAGGTTTTTTTTCACTGCTAAAGACTATTAACTCTGACATGAGTTTTGGAAGAGTTTTGCTTTCTCTCTCTTTGCCTATATTTTCTCTATTTTTTATTCTTATGTTTTCGACTTACTCAAGGGTTTTGGTGCTAGATGGTGGTTCTGGTAGGCTGATCAAAGTTCATACCACAGGCAGTTAATTTTACCCAGATGGTTCCCAGTTTCTTTCTTTTTAAAATAAATCATATCCACGGCCGAGGTTGATATGAGGACTTCTGTCCGTTGGCAAATAGCATTGTAGCCACAGTTTCTTATTAAAGCTTGAAACCAAATGGTGATTACTAGGGTTTGTGGTCAAATTTTGTTCATGCCTGCCCACTGAATTTGTTTGGATACCAGGAAATTATGGACTGTGTGATTCGAATTAGGATAAGAGATTAAACCCTGGGAGCCATTCTTTAGCAAAGATTGTGCTGTGAAAAAAAAAAAAAAATGGAAAATATCCTTTTAACCAAGTCAGTGAAATTAGCTTAGTCATGAGGATTGCAAGGGAGCTTTCTGAACTTGAGATGTAAACACAGTGCCAAAAAATGTCATCAGGAGACTGGGGATAGATGCTGATTCTTATTTTATGAGAGGTTTGTAGTGCTAACTTAATCATCCAAACGAACCCCTTCATTTCCCATTTTTAATGATTCTAGATGCTTGTCTCAGGAAATGGAAGAAGTCTCCTCAATAATGTTATCAGAGACAGGCCATATCATTTCTATCCTCTCAATACAACTATTTAGTTCCTTTTTTCTTTCATTTTTGCATAATTTCCATAGCAACATGTACATGGTGACTACATTACATCAATCAGCACCTCCACTCCTGGTCCCAGTTTTTTCTTTGCTAATCCTCATTGCTGACTTTTGTTGTTGTGGTTTCATTATCATTTCACAGGGTAACTACAGTCACCTTGGAAATGAATTGTGTGGTCAAAGCCCTTTAATAACACAAAATATGTAAAATCTCCTCTTATGCATATTATACATGAAAGAAGGATAAGACCATCAGTGAATTGTGTCTCCTCTGTGGAAATAGCCAGATCATCAGGATAGCTGGATCCTCTTCCATAGAAGTAGGAGAGCAGATGCTGAGGCAGGACACAATAATTCTTTAGCCTGTGTTGCCTTCACTTGCATCCTAGAGCATTTGTTGAACTCTCTCTTGAGTAATTGGTAATATTTTATGAAGGCACTAAGGGAATTTTTGCCACGAGGGTAAACACCACTTAGCTATTATCTCCTCTTAGTAGGACTGTAGCACAAAGAACTTCTGATTGATTATTTTTCAGGGGCAGGGATAATTTTGTTTTGTTTGCTTGTTTATGTATTTATTTATGATTTTAGTCAGATTGCATTCTAAGACTTTAGCAAGATTTCAATGAACATTTTCCTATTTAAGGCTTGCCACTAAAAATTTTCTGTCTTTAAGTCTCACATAACAGCTGCAGCCTGCAGCATCTTGCTGGCTGACTTGACAGAGGATGGCTAATTTTTGTGTTTCGGCCCAGATGTGCAGTGCTGGGTTCTCAAACTGTGTCCCAGCCTGGGACAGAGTGGCTTTAATAATATCCTTATTATCCATCCATTATATAAAAAACCTTATATCTGTATGCAAAACCATGGGCTCTTAAGATTTTCAATGAATCATACATGCTACAGGCAGCAGATACATGTAGGATGTGCTTTCAGGCCGATTCCTGCCTAGTGTAGGCCCAGGTGGTATAATGCCTCATAGCAGACTCCATTCCCTGGGCCAAGACATTGTGAATGGTGGAATTAGTATCCTCCTGTGACATGTGACATCCTCCTGTGACCCACTCACAATGATTTGGATGGTTCCCCTCAAGTTTGGGCTAGAGTGTCAGGGAGTGGATTAACTCAGGACAATTCCAGTTCTTTCTATGTACCTTCCTTTCATCATGAGGGATATGAAGAAAACATTAGATCATGTTGGATGCTGTTTGTCTGTTGGTTGGTTGGTTGGTTGGGTTTAACAATAAGACCACGTATCTAGTCTTCTAGTTTTGTAAGGCTGCCATAATAATTTACATCCAAGCTGGTGGCTTAAAACAACAGATACTTATTCTCTCACAGCTGCAGAAACCACAAGTCTGGAATCAAAGTGTCAGAGGACCATGTTCCTTCCAAAAGCCTTAGGGAAAAATTTTAATTCTTCCTTGCCTCTTCCAGCTTTTGGTGGCTCCAAGCATTGCTTGGCTGATGGCAGCATAATTCCAGTCTCTACTTTTGTCTTCATATGTCATTCTTCCCTATGTTTCTTTGTATTCTCCTTTTCTGTCTCTTATAAGGACACTCACTGGTGTATTTCATGCTTATCTCAATCCAGCATGACCTCAAATTGAGATGCTAACCTTAATGACATCTACAAAGATTCTTATGCCAAATAAAGTTACATTCTGAGATTCCAGTTGCATATCTTTGGGGAGCCACTGTTGAACCTACTATGCCTAACAACTCTGGCCTGTCCCAAGGACAGATTCAAAAAGAAAGAGAAATTCATTTTGGTTTCTGATTTTGAGATTGTTCCTCTTACCCCTACTCCATTTTCAGCGCCTGAACTTTATCAAGAAAGCTCAAAGACAAAATGTGGCCAAGGTTGGCAATAAATACATTTTTGCCAATAATCTGATGGGAAATGAAGGTTACTTCTTGTAAATCAAAATAAATTGGATCTGCTGGCAATCTGGTTAACCTGCAATTTAGATTATGACCATGATGTTCTTATTTTATACATTTTACATGCTCCAAATCTCCTTCTGTAGCCCTTTCTAAAATTTTGCTGAGAGTCCATCTTTTCTGACCAAAGGAGATTTGATTCTCCACTAAAGTAGTTATTTAAAAGATCTTCTGGTAGATGAAGAAAAAGTGGTTCATGTATACCACTGGAATTCTACACAGCCATAAAAAAGAACAAAATTGAGTTATTTGCAGCAAAATGGATGCATATGGAGGCCATTATCCTAAGCAAGAAAAGATGGAATCAGAATCAAATACTGCGTGTTCTCACTTATAAGCAGGAGCTAAAACTATTGGGTATGTGTGGGCATACTGGTGGAAAGGATAGTCACTGGGGACTACTAGAGGATGGAGAGAGGGAGGGAGGCAAGGGCCAAAAGACTATTTTTTGGGGTCCTATGCCCACTACCTTGGTGACAGATCGATTCATACTCCAAACCTCAACATCACTCAATATACCTTTGCAACCAACCTGCATGCATACTCCCTAATTCTAAAAAAAAAGTTGAAAAAAAAAAAAAAAGCTTAGAAAAGAATTGAAGGAAATATAAAAATAAGTTACCATGACTACCTCTTGATGGTGAGTATGGGTAATTTTTGTTTGTTTATACTGACCTCCTATTTAGCAAAATTCCTGAAATGATCATATTAATGGGAAAATACAATTTTCAGTTCCTAGAAAGGTTTGGTTGGTTTATGTTCAAAAACAAGTGATTCAATGGCTCTTTTCATAGACTTGATGGTGATTTTGGGAGAAAATCCAGAAATTGGTGACATACTATGAGTTCATAATTAGGCCCATTATTTCTGATAAACCATTTCCATAGCATTAAAATGCTAAGTTGAACTAAGATGTTCATGAAATTTATTCAAATAAGCAAACCCAATTTAAATATGATTGTATGAAAATATCTTACTCAAATTGATAATATTAAAGCAACATTTGTGAATGTTTATTTATAGCTCCTGTAATTTGTGGAAATTGAAGTCACTTGGGAACAATGTTTACTTCACTAGCAATCAGAGGAGTTTAATTGAAAAATAATGACTTGAAAAGAAAATAAAAGTAAAAAAGGACTTCATTTCTTTTCGCACAGTCTGGAAGAGTGAGTGCACAAGTTTTTCTCTCTCCAACTCCTCTTTGTCCACAAGGAATTTTCAGAATTCCTCCCTGTCTTTCAGTTTTTATTCAGGTTATTTGTTTTATGCTTATTAATTTGTTTAATTTTTTAAATAGATTTGGGGTATTGGACCTTTGTTGGAAGTGTAGTTTGTATTTTGTCTCATTCTATAGGTTGCCTGTTTTCTCTGTTGATAATTTATTTTGCTGTGCAGAGCTCTTTAGTTTAATTAGATCCCACTTACCAATTTTTGTTTCGGTTGCAATTGCTTTTAAGGACTTAGTCATAAATTATTCCCCAAGGCCAATGTCCAGAATGGTGTTTCCTAGGATTCTTATAGTTTTAGGTCTTATGTTTAAATCTTTAATCCAACCTGAGTTAATTTTTTTATATGGTGAAAGGTGGGGTTGAGTTTCATTTTTCTACATATGGCTAACCAACTACACCAGCACCACTTATTGAATAGGGAGTAGTCTTTTCCCTGTTGGTTATTTTTCTTAACTTTGTTAAAGATCTTATGTCTGTCGGTGTGCAGCTTTATTTCTGGGTTCTCTATTGTTCCATTGGTCTATGTGTCTGTTTTTGTACCAGTACCATGCTGTTTTGGCACCAGTACCATGCTATTTTGGTTACCATCACCTGATAGTATATTTTGAAGTCAGCTAATGTGATGCCTCTGGCTTTGTTCTTTGTGATTAGGATTACTTTGGCTATTTTGGCTGTTTGGAGTTTCATATGAATTATTAAATAGTTTTAAATAG
>NW_016803880.1:2627584-2666345 GCF_001698545.2 Rhinopithecus bieti | reverse complement strand
GTTAAAGATCTTATGTCTGTCGGTGTGCAGCTTTATTTCTGGGTTCTCTATTGTTCCATTGGTCTATGTGTCTGTTTTTGTACCAGTACCATGCTGTTTTGGCACCAGTACCATGCTATTTTGGTTACCATCACCTGATAGTATATTTTGAAGTCAGCTAATGTGATGCCTCTGGCTTTGTTCTTTGTGATTAGGATTACTTTGGCTATTTTGGCTGTTTGGAGTTTCATATGAATTATTAAATAGTTTTTAAATAGTTTTAAATTATTTTATTAAATTAAATTAATTAAATAGTATTAAATTAAATTATTAAATAGTTATTTTTCTGGTTTTATAGAAAAAAAATGACATAGTAGTTTGGAACTTCCTAGAGACTTGGTGAATGGCTTTCACCAAAATGCTGATAGTGATATGGACAATAAAGTCCAGGCTGAAGTGGTCTCAGATGGAGATGAGGAACTTGTTGGGAACTGAAGCAAAGGTGACTTCTGTTATACTTTAGCAAAGAGACTGGCAGCATTTTCCCCCTGCCCTAAAGATTTGTGGAACTTTGAACTTGAGAAAGATGATTTACGGCATCTGCTGCTCTAAATTTCTAAGGAGCAAAGCATTCAAGAAGTGACTTGGGTACTGTTAAAAACATTTAGTTTTATTTATTCACAAAGGTATGGTTTGGAGATGAAACTTATGTTTGAAAGGGAAGCAGAGAATAAAAGTTTGGTGAATTTGTAGGCTGATTATGTGATAGAAAAGAAAAACCCATTTTCTGAGAAGAAATTCAGGCTGGCTGCAGAAATTTGCATAAGTAATGAGGAGTCAAATGTTAATCACGAAGACAATGGGGAAAATGTCTCCAGGGCATGTCAGAGGTCTTTATGGCAGCCCCTCCCATCACAGGCCCAGAGGCCTAGGAGGGATTTTTAATCTGTATACATTTAATGTAATTACTGATACATAGAATTTATATTTGCCATTTTACCAGTTGTTTTCTATATCTTCTGCTTTTTTATTTCTCTATTTTTCTAAGATTGCCTTTTCTTTAGTCAACTTTTTAATGCACCATATTAATCCCCTTATCACTGATTTAATTATATTTTGTAAGTTATTTTCTTTCTTTTTTTTTTTTTTGAGACGGAGTCTCGCTCTGTCGCCCAGGCTGGAGTGCAGTGGCCCGATCTCAGCTCACCGCAAGCTCCGCCTCCGGGGTTCACGCCGTTCTCCTGCCTCAGCCTCCTGAATAGCTGGGACTGCAGGCGCCCGCCACCGTGCCTGATTAATTTTTTGTATTTTTAGTAGAGATGGGGTTTTGCCGTGTTAGCCAGGATGGTCTCGATCTCCTGACCTTTTGATTGGCCCGCCTCGGCCTCCCAAAGAGCTGGGATTACAAGCATGAATCACCGCGCCCAGCCTGTAAATTATTTTCTTAGGGTTGCCTGGTGGGTTACAAGTAGTATCTTAATTTTTTAAAATCTAGTTAGATTTACTATCAACTTAATTTTAATAGCATACAAAAATAGCATTGTTCTCTCCTCCTTCCTTCGTTGTATTATTACACACATTACATCTTTATTCATTGTATGCCAATCAGTACATTACTTATAACCATTGCCTTATGCGGTTTATTTCTGAATCGGGTAGGAGAGAAGAAAATAGTTATAAAAAATATATTTATACTCTCATGTATTTTAATCTTTGCTTTTCTATTGTTTTGCATTTGTTTATATGGACTCTAGATATTGTCAAGTGTAATTTTATTTCATGTTGAAATACCTCTTTTAATATTTCTTGCAAGGAAACTTTGCTAGTAAAAGATTCTGTCAGTTTTGGTTTAATAAGTGATAATATTTTCACTTCTTTTCATTTTGAAGTATAGTTTTGTTGATTATGAAATTGTTCGTTGATAGTCATTTACTTTCAAAACTTTAAAAATGTCATCTCACTGCCTCTGGTTTCCATGGTTTCTAATGAAAATCAGTGAAAATTATTCAGACTCATTTGCACATGATGAGTTGCTCCTCTCTTGTTGTTTTCAAGATTCTCTCTTTGTCATTTTCTTTTGATTGTTTAATTGTAATTTTTTTAAAATGTGAATCTCTTTGAGTTTATCCTACTTGGGAGTCATAGATCTTCTTGGATGTGCAAGTTAATATTCTTTATCAAGTTTTGGAAGTTTTTAACTATGTTTTGTGTTATTCTTCACATATTTTTACGCCTTATTTCTCTTCCTCTGTTCCCTCTCCTTTTGGGACTCCCATTACGCATATTTTGGTATGCTTGATGCTATCTCTAAGTTTGTCCATTTGTCCTTATTTCTTTTTCTTTCTGTTTCTTGCATCAGATAATCTCATTGACCTATATTTAAGTTAGCTAACTCTTTTCCCTGCCTGCTGAAATTTGCTGTTAAGTCACTCAACTACATTTTTATACAGTTATTATACATTTTAATTCTATAATTAATATTTATTTATATAATTGTTTATTAGTATTATTCATTTGGTGAGACATTATTCTCAAATGTTCCTTCAGCTTTTCAGAAATAGTTTATTTTAGTTATTAAATACATCTTTTTTGGTCTAGTAAGCCAAACACCTGAGCTTTCTCATGGACAGTTTTATCGACTGTGTGTTTTTTCCTGTGTATGAGCCATATTTTCTTATTTTTTTGTATGCTTTATAAGGTTTTATTGAAAACTGAACATTTTAAATAATAAAAATGTGACAACTCTGAAAATTATATTTTACTCCCTTCAAATTTTGTTGATTTTGCCATTTGTTTTGTTGTAATTTGTTTCTTTAGTGACTTTTCTGAACTAATTGTCTAAAGTTTTGGTTTTATCATGTTTGAACAGTGAAGTCTCTGTTTGCTTAACTTACTAGCCAGTGAAAGAATAGACAGAAATTTCATTAAAGGCCTGGAAACTGTAACTCTTCTGGTCTCTGCTTAGTGACTCTGTGTGTATTTTGGGGCACACCTTTAACACCCAGCCAGTTGGTTAACAGCTCTGCCTTAGTCTTCACATTCTGCTTTCCCATAGCCTCATAGTCATCTGGAGGTGAAAGCTTAGGGCCTTCTCATATCTTTCTTAAGAATAAGCATGTGCTTAGAACGTGCACAGTCATATATATGTGACCTTTTATAGTGCCAGTAATATGTCAGAAGTCTTCAAAACTCCTATTTACATTTCATCTCCTAGCTTTTTAAGTTTTACAGCTACTGTATTATTTGCCCTAACTTTTAAAAAATTTTAAAAATTTGCCTTTCAATGTTTTCAATAAGTATACTAGTTAAAAAGACTTTCATGGGCCAGCTACAAATGAGGTCAAATAAAGACAGTTTTATAAGTGGTATCTTGCAGTAAGCCACGCTCCAGTTCAAACAATAATTCTCAGGGAACTAAGCTGAAGGTTGCCAGGCTACTAGTTGTCAGCAATTGAAGTCAAGGTAACTGTAGAACTTGAGAGAGGATGATGAGAATAGGCAGCTTAAAATACCACAAAGCTTTCAGTTTTACCATAATTTAGCCTTTCTTTCTCTTTTGTCTTTTGTTTATCAAATAAATTATTTTAGATTCCCCAAAGCATTTGGCTAATTTCCAGAGTTTTAAAAGAGCTGATTCTGATTATTTTGCACATTTTAATTGTTATATGGAGGAGATAATTTCCATATGCCCTCACATCATCATTTGTATTGCTATCACTCTCTTCTTTCTCATATTATGGTCAAATGTACTATCACTAGAAATAAAAATGTTTTCATGAGCACTTGCTAATAAGATAAAACAAGATTTCTATTACATATGTAATGTAAATCCAATTTAAGATCAAGATTCAGCCTTTTTTAAACTTGACCTTTTCAGAAATGCTTTTCAATATTCAGAAGGTAATGTTACCTTCCTAAATAATACAATGTAGCTGTAAAGAATTGGATCCATTTCCTTTCCTTACCCATTTGATTCAACAAATGTCTTTTCTCTCAACTCCCTTATATTTTAGAATTATCTGACTCTGTGGTCATCTTCTTTCTGAGGGTTAGCAATCCTGAAATAACTATTAAGCATATAAGTTTTTAGAAATTCATTTACATGATATATAGTAGGCATAGTCTTTCATGGAATTGAAACAGGATTCCTTTTTATCTCAAACCTGCAGGTTGTTGGTAAGCATGTAAGTGATACTGTTCACTTTGGCAACATCACACCATTCTAAATTCGTATCTTTTCAAGTGCTATTATTTCTGACATTTCATGCTGTAAACCTAGAAAGGCAGTACTCATATGTCCACAAAGTGTATTTTGTATTTTTCTATGTGACAGGCCCATTTAATAATATATTTTTCCTTTTCAGGCACTTCCAATAATTTAAAGCAAATTATTTTCATGGAAAACTGGTCCATGTTTGATTCCTCAAGTGCTTATAATAGGAGGGAAGTAACCTTTTCAGATAAGTCTCTGTTTTACTACATTTTCACAAGAAACATCAGATTTCATATTTCACTATTTCTAAACTAAAGAAACCTAGGAAATTGTTATTTTCCAAGAACAATATGATGCTGAATTTCCCCCTCTACCTTTGCCAAACAGTGTGATGGAATTTTCAATCATTCTCACAAGAATTAATAATTAATTATGCTATGACTGCTTCAAAATAAAAATTCTCTGGCATTATCACCACAAAAGTCGTCACTTTGCCACCACCAGCACTATGATGACTGCGAATAATCAGAGCATAATTTGATTCCTATAATGTTAATAGAAGCCAACTAAATGGACATCACTTATTTGATAATAGTTAGAGTGTAAGCTCCACAAAGACAGTGTTTTTATCTGTTTTTTTTTTTTTTTCAGTGTCAGATACAAAGATTTGAGCACAGTTTCTGATGCATAGTCAGTGCTAAATAGCATGTTGAATGAAGGGGTGAATGATTCCCGTGCTCAAATTCTGTTCGATTATTTCAAATATAATCGGCCTCTTGTGCACAGGACCACGTTATCCTGACTCTGTATTTTTAATTATAATAATAGCAATATGAAATATATCTGTATAATTTTATAAAATTTACAAAATCATTTACACACTATATTTTCTCACCTAAGACTCTAAACAGAGCAAGGCTTTATTATCATAATTTTACTGATAATCGCATTTAGACCAGGAGAAACTGAGTGTGATTTATCCAAGAGTCACAGAGTGAGAAATTACCCAGAGGAGGATTCAAACTAAGGGCTTATGACTTCTGAGTCTCTATGTATTTCACTACATCCACACATACTATATAGTATTTTTCAAAGTTTGCAAAGCAATGCCCCTTACTTACCTTATGTGATCCTTTTATTTCTCCCCTTCCCCAAATTGGGCGACAAGCTGGGTTTTATCTAATGCTGCACCAAAAGTCACCCCCAAACTTGGAAACCAAAATAAGTATTTATGATAATGTGTGTTGACAGAGCTCTACTTGAGCTATCTCCTGGAGTTTTGGTCAGATGATAGCAGAATCTAGAGTCATCTGAAAGTTCAACTGGACTGGACAACCAAGAAAGCATCTTTAGTCACATATCTGACACCTCAGGTGGGATTGCTAAGAGCAGACACTATAGCTCTTTTTCTTTATGTGGTTTCTTCATATGCGTAGCTTGGGCTCTCTCAAACTTAGAATCTTCAGTGTTCTTGAACTTCATAAACTGTAGCTGGCTTCCTACAGAGTACACATTACGAGAGAGAAAGAAAGAAAAATGCCACATCCTCTTGTTTACATAGCGCAAGCCCCATTTATTTTGGTTAAAACTATACAAAATAGTGAATACTGGACAGCATGCTTCACTTGGGGCCATTTTTCAAAAGAGAGCAGCACTCTACAATGTTGAACATACACATTCTAGAACTGAGTGGCCACTTTCTTTACCTATAGCCTGAGTTTGACTCACCTATTGTATTATCTTGGAAATCCAAGGTAAATCTTACTTAATTTCTCTTAGTTTCCGTTCCTTATTAAAGTATAGCAATTGCTACCTCATAAGGTTGTGTCACTTTTGAATTAGATAACCAAAATAAATGAACTTTGCAAACTCTGAAGTGTTACCTATTTTTTTTTTTTTATTAATGGTGTCATGGGACATTAGCTGCTTCTCTTTGAAAATCAAACCTTTCTTCAGTGGTACCTTCTCAATCATCAGAGACTAGAAATTTGAAGTCAAAATGTATCATATGAACTGAACTTTCACCTCCACCACCATTTTGTTCCACTGTTATATGTACTCAACAGACTTCTTACAGTTAAATTCATTTTCCAAAGCAGCCATTCTGACTAACCACTCCCTAATATTCTCTGTAGCAAATATGTCTCAAGCCTGGTCAAAAATGGACCCTGTAATTTTCCTGGACAACATTTCCTTATAAATTCAAAGTTTTCTAAAATTATCTCCTCAATAATTATTCCTTAAGGTTCTTTGAGATCAGTAGCTTCAAAGTAGGTGAAGTCTCAGTAACTCGAGCAGAAGATGTTACCTAAGCATCTAGCATATCACAGGAGTTGGTTTTCACTCAATTGTTTAATTATCATCACTGTTCGCTCTCAATTAGGAAAAAAACAAGGATACAAGAGAATAGAAAGTAGGGCAGTATCAGGTATTGTGTTGGAGAAAGGCAGAAAAATTGAGGAGCAATGAAGTGCTTGTACGGAGAGTTATATTGTGAAGATAGTACTCCAATAGTTTCCAACATGGTGCAAAAAGAAGTTTTATCTTCTGAACCATCTTAACGTTAACTGTAACGTTTATCTCTCACTCATTGCACTAAAAGAAATACTTGAATTATAATTCTTCATTTGAAACAAATGATAATCGGAATGATTCAATATAGGGGAAAGCATAAGGGGGAACACAGAAGTGGTCATTTTCAAGAAAATGTTCTCTGGTAAGAGGATAGGATGTGGTGTGGTCTTTGGTAAAAATACTGACAGACCAGCCACTCTCAAAGGAAGGAAAGCAAAGAATGTGATTTCAGATGCAGGTATGCTGATGAACTTGATGATGAGAGCATCAGGAAATTCTCTTTTGGCTGCTTTCATTTTCCCTGTAAAATGAAAAACAAGAATGCTAGCTGAGAGAGGAAGGGCAGAAAAATTTGGAGGTTTAAGATGAGAGGTCAAAGTGTACCTCAGAAAGGTACATATCCCAGGTAGGACCCAAAAAGTCTTTTAAGGGATTAGTATGAATGGTAGAAAAGAAAGAATTTTGCTTTTCTCAGATCTGGAATTGCATGTTATATTGGCCTGCAGCTGCTAACAGTCATCTTTCCAAATGTGTAGAAAAGTCAGACTGAAAACAAAGTCAACACAGAAAATAATATATCAAATATGGAATGAGAAAGGCAAAATTCTTACATTCCCATTGCAGGGCATGAAAGCAGTCAGGCTTGTACAGAGAGCACCCCTGAGTTTTCCACTATGTGAGGGAATAAATTTCTTTGTTGACTAAGCTTGTTTGAATGTGTGTGTTTTTGTCAATTATAATCAAAAGAGTACTCAATACATCAGATAGTTAAGGAGTAATGTTTTAAGTTTCAAATAATAAATTATTAAAATGACCAGAAAAAGAGTGCAACAAATTGATAGATTATCGAGATGGTTTTTAGAATTAGAAAATTGAGTTTGAATTTTGACTGCTCCACGTAATGAGACGTGTGAACTTTGGGTTTACTTAATCTCTCTGAGTTTCATATCATCTATAAATTGAGTATAATGATAACATCTCCCATGTAAGTCCCAGGCAATATATCAATGTTTTATACATATTATCTTCCCAATATTCCAATTCTCCAGTAGAGCAGGTATTATTCTTGCTTTTACAAATGAGAAGAGTGAGACTTAGCAAGGTTAATAATCAGCCCAACATTCCACAACTAGTAAGGTGGTATTGAACCCATGTTTCCTTTTTTTTTTTTTTCTTTTATTATACATTTAAGTTCCTAGGGTACATGTACACAATGGTCAGGTTTGATTACAGTATATACATGTGCCATGTTGGTGTGCTGCCCCATTAACTCATCATTGCATTAGGTACATTCCCTATGCTACCCTCCCCCTACCCCCTTCCCCACAATACGGGACCGGTGGTGTGATGCTCCCTTCCTGTGTCCAGTGACTCCATTGTTCAGTTCCACCTATGAGTGACGAACATCAGTTATTTGATTTTCTGTTCTTGCAATAGTTTGCTGAGAATGATGGTTTCCAGCTGCAATCCATGTCCCTACAAGGCACGAACTCATCCTTTTTTATGGCTGCAATAGTATTCCATGGGTGGGATATGTGCCAACTATTTTCTTATCCAGTCTGTCACGATGGACATTTGGTTATTCCACTCTTTGCTATTGTGAATATGCCAGTGCTGTAATAAACATATGTGTGCATGTGTCTTTATAGCAGTATGACTCATAATCCTTTGAGTATATCCCCAGTAGTGGGATAGCTGGGTCAAAAGGTATTTCTAGTTCTAGATCCTTGAGGAATTGCCACACTGTTTTCCACAATGGTTGAACTAGTTTACAGTCCCACCAACAGTGTAAAAGTGTTCCTATTTCTCCACATCCTCTCCAGCACCTGTTGCTTCCTGATTTTTTAATGATTGCCATTCTAACTGGTGTGAGATGGTATCTCATTGTGGTTTTGATTTGCATTTCTCTGATGGTGAGTGATGATGAGCATTTTTTCATGTGTCTGTTGGCTGTATGAATGCCTTCTTTTGAGAAGTGTATTGAACCCATGTTTCTATTACCTGAAACCTGGAGTGACCATAAAATCTCAGTTCACTGGGGACTGTTGTAGTCTGTGCCTATTGTACCTGCATTCCATCTGATTAGCACACTCTTTCACTTACAAAAAAACAGAATATCAGATTTGACAATAGATTAGATGGTCACTGTTGAAGGTTGGGTTTTACAAGAAGCTGACTCTGAAGTCACAGATCAGGTTGCAGGAAGTTAATTGGGGAATAGTTTCTGGATCTATACCTTAGGGGGTTTAAAAAAAAAATCAAGATTGGCCAGGGGAAGAACAAAAGCCTCAGCAAACCCCACAGGGACCTTGGAAGCTGGAATGACCATTTGGAACAAGAGTTTCTGAGCCATGATATCAATGTATCATCCCACTCACCATATGAGGTCTGGCCCTAAGAAAGGGAGTGCTCTTCAGAAAGCACTCTTCAGCTGAGGACAATTTCTGAAGAAAGCTGACAGCTGAGAGTTTTATGCTGGCAGCACTCCCAGTAGTTGGAGAAAGAAGTTCTTCAGAAGGACTGGATCACGTACATATCTACCACAGCTGTAAACTTTCATTTTTCATGATTGATTTACTGCCTCTGGACAATAGTTTCTTTACAAAGTTGCTCTGAGTATTAATGAAAGTATGCCTATACTATGTTTAATAGTACTTGGTATATATTAATATATACTTACATATTTATACACACACCACACCTACTCCTATACATATAGATTCAATAAATGGCAACATTTTGTTAAATGTTATAATGTATTATGTGTGATATATATGATAGTATAATAACATAAATATTATTATTGTAAAGTTACCACTTCAAAATGAGGAGTCTGAAATCACTGAAAAATAAGATTTATAAAATTTTGTTTGGAATTTGTCTAACTTGAAAGATGGCCAAGAGCAGCCCAGCACAATGTCCTGATGCATAAACTTAAAAATCCTGAAGCTTCATGAGAGCCACATAGGCAGAAAGTATCTAGGTATATAGGTAAGTTAAAGGAATCCCATATGAGAAGTGTTGGTGGAGGACGTGTGGATTGGTGAGAGAGATGTATGGATTACTAACGTGCTATTGAAATCCACCAATTCTCATACTCAAAAGCCTTTGGGGAGGAAGAGAGGAAAATGTTTTTCCCCTAACTATTTGCAGTCTTCTTTAAGTACTAAGCCCATAATCGGTGTGGTCGTGGAAAAGGTGGATCTAGAACTCCATCAAACAACTTCCCTCTGGCCATTTCTGCATCCTCACTGTATTATTGTTAATTCTACTCCTAACATTGTGTGGAGGTTAACCAAGGCTTTAAATTAAACATATTAGTAGTAAAAGAGAGATTCCCTATTAAATTAATCTGACGTGATTACAGAAAAGACAGCTCATTCCTCCAGGACTGGGAATCTTTGAAGTGTGCACATGCATAGACAAAGGGGTGGTTAATTTTCCTAAGGTCAGCTTGGCTGGGCTAAGGAATGCCCAAATAGCCGGTAAAACATTATTTCTGGATGGGTCTGTGAAGGTGTCAATTTGATAGACTGAGTAAAGATTGCCCTTAACAGTGTGGGTGGAGATCATCCAATGCATTGAGGACCCAAACAGAACAAAAAGGCAGAGGAAGGGAGAACTGGCTGTGTCTGATTGAGTTGGGACATCATCTTTTTCTTTCTTTGTACATCAGTTATTTGGTTCTCTGGACTTTGGACTCAAAATGGAATTTCTGCCATTGATTCCCCTGGTTCTCAGACCTTGAGGTTTGGACCAGCACTACACAACTTGCCTTCCTGGGTCTCTGGCTTACAGACAGTAGTTGACGGGATTTCTCAGCCTCCAAAATCACATGACCCAATCCCTCATAATAATTCTCTTTCTATATATTTTTATATATGTTATTGATTCTGTTTCTCTGGAGAATTCTGTCTAAAATAGTTAGATATTTGGAAATAGCAAGCAAAAATTTTGAAAACTCTTCCTAGTCAAAATATAAAGTAGACAATTAATTACCCTCATGGAGTAGTAGCATCCTGGGCAATATATTTTGCTAATGCAGAAAAATACAACCGTTAGTTGACTCACTCTTGCTCTATCTATATATCTATATATAATATATATCTATGATTGTTTTGTCTCTTTCAATTTTCTTATGCTGATCAAGATCATCAGAAGGCTCTAGGTTTCAGACTCTTGGTAACTACTACAAGTTTGAAAGATTTAGTTGAAGTTAATTCATATACTATTATGAGAAAGTTTGAGAGAAACTTAATGCTCAGTTAACAAATAATTTAAATATTATTTCCATTTTATTACTTGGTTCCCCAACTCTTTCAGTGGCTGCCTTGGATAATAGCTATGCTTTGGAATGTACATGTGAGCTTTCAAAAGCAGAACAAAACGAATTATGACATTCTTTTTTGAAGTAGAATTTCTGAGGGTAATGCAGTGTAAGTAAAATCAATATAAACATCCATATTATCCCTGATTGACGGGAAAAGGATAATATACTATCAAAACTACTTTGAAAGTAATCATAAAGTGGATTTTCCACTCAGGATACCTTTCACAGTTTTATTCCCTAGGAGAGAATGTTATGTGCTACTAAACCTCATGAACCCTTGACATTGGTTCATATAAAGACAGTGAGAACCGGTCCCAGTTATTAAAGAAATTTTGCCGTAGACACATTCTTGCTTTTATAGTAAGAAATAATAAGGTTTTCTTTCACTCTGGGGAGAAGCTATTAAAGCTAAATATTACAATGTTTTTTAAGGGAGAGAGTTCGTTTTGACAATCCAAGAAAAGTGTATGTTTCGCATAAATACACAATGTAAAGGAGATTTGTGATTTTATAAAGATGACAAAAAGTAAAAACAAAGTAAGTCTGTTAAGAATATAGACAGTTAAGAACTATTTCTTTAAATGGAAGAATAAGAAACATTCCTGTTAGACCAACTTGTAAAAACAATTTAAATTATTAGGTGGAGATTACATTTTATTTCATAAAGGACAAAAATTAGATAGGTAATTGTCCTCTTACAGGTTATTCAGGAATGTTTTATATATTTAAACAATTCACTACCAATGATGGCATGAAAAGAAATACAGATTACATTTACTGTCAATCTTTATTTGAGGAAGTTTAATTTTGTGATGTTGTAAAATAAGGAAGAGTAAATGTTATTTAAGAATTCCTTACTGGCCAGGCGCAGTGGCTCATGCCTGTAATCCCAGCACTTTTGGAGGCGAAGGTGGGCGGATCACGAGTTCAGGAGATCAAGACAGGAGATCGAGATCGAGACCATCCTGGCTAACACGGTGAAACCCCGTCTCTACTAAAAATACAGAAAATTAGCCGGGCGAGGTGGCGGGCGCCTGTAGTCCCAGCTACTCGGGAGGCTGAGGCAGGAGAATGGCGTGAGCCCGGGAGGCGGAGCTTGCAGTGAGCCAAGATTGTGCCACTGCACTCCAGCCTGGGAGACAGAGCGAGATTCCGTCTCAAAAAAAAAAAAAAAAAAGAAAAAGAAAAAAAAGAATTCCTTCCTTGTTTCCTGTTGTAGTTATTTGTCAAAAGATACACAGTTCTATGGTTAAGCAAAGCTATATTTATTTTGCTGCAACACGACTATGCACAGTGACATGGTCAAGTTGCTTTTTATAATGATTTATAGTGATAGCAATCTGTATCAGTCGTTTTCATGACCCCAAAGCTGACTCAATAATACCAGAAAACATTTGTTTGCTTGTCTACATTTCTTAATAATCCAATGTCCTGATATCAAAACGAATATTTTCTTACTGAAAATAAAGTGAAATAATTTTCACCCTCCTAGAGAGTCATGAAACAAGAACAGAAGGATGTTATACTAAACTATTTCACAAATGTTGGTCAACAGTGGAGGCTTTTTTGTTCATTTATGCAAATTTGATTTGGCTTTATTTTCCTAAGTTGCATTTTATGCTTCTTTCACCTGCCTTGCAAATGAAAAGAAAAATCATTTATTTATTAAAACATACACTAATAGAAGAAAATAATTTCACTCTTCACAAACTTTGGCATTATGAAGTCACTGGTTACTGGAGATTTAATTTCTGTAACATATCTGAAGTGCTTATTTTTCTCTTTCCATGAAGGAAACCTTTTGGAATGAAGATACGGTACATTGAACTAAACGGGGATTACATTTGCTGTTTCTGTGATACCATTTTACATCTGAAATTCCAATAAATATTTCTTTTCTTGCTTTGAGGTGGTTTACTTAATCATTCAGGTGATTAGCTTTCATAAGAAGTAAAGACACGCCAGCATTTATAGAATTTTCCAGAGTTCGTTTTTTGCCTCAAGCTTGTATTTATTCTTATTACACTCACTAGCTTAGATACCAGGTGAATACCTGGGAGAAATAAAAAATTGATTTAAAAGTAATAAAATAAAAGAACAAAAAAACACAAAACTATTCAACATGCCAGCAATCCTGTTCTCTTAAGAAACTTACCTGTTTTTTCCAATGTGTGTAAGTTTTAGCATTTTATAGCAATTAGATGAGTCTCTATATCGTTAGAACTTCTGTCCTTGGAATTAGGACAAAATTATTTTCTGAAATAAATATTTGGCTCTAGAAATCTATTTTGACATGTACTATAATGCATAACAGCAGAATTAAAATATTGTGCATTATCATCAAAAGTTTCAGCCTTATTTTTTCACATTTGAATATAAATATTAAAATAATGAAGGCCCATTTCTTTTAGTATTCGTATTCTTAGAGAAGGCTGAATAAATGTTATAAAACAAGAAAAAGACTGTAAAAGAATAATTGCTGATTATAAAAAAAATTTAAAAATATATCATCAAGCCACAATAGCAGTTCTCTATTTCTTTTTTTCATTTAAAATGGACATGAACAAACTTTCATAATACCTTTGTTGGATCTCGTTAGAGCTTTACTCCATTACAGAACAGAAACTTGTCACTGTGAAGAGATCAAAAGCACTGCTTTCCTTTGTGGCAAATGAAGATTGATTCTCTAATGCTAAATAAAATTTGCTGGCAAAAGAAATGGTTATGCTAGTAAAAAAACAACAGAAGACTTTTCTCTGATAGTATGATTTGCATAGCTACATTTTCATGACTTTTCTTTTCTTTCTTTCTTTTTTTTTTTGATGGAGTCTTGCTCATCGCCCAGGCTGGAGTGCAGTGGCGCCATCTCGGCTCACTGCAAGCTCCGCCTCCCGGGTTCACGCCATTCTCCTGTCTCAGCCTCCCCGCCACCACGCCCAACTAATTTTTTGTATTTTTAGCAAAGACGGGGTTTCACCATGTTAGCCAGGATGGTCTCGATCTCCTGACCTCGTTATCCGCCCGCCTCGGCCTCCCAAAGTGCTGGGATTACAGGCGTGAGCCACTACAGCCGGCCGACTTTTATTTTTCTACATAACCAGTGTCTTTTAAGTTGCAAATGTTTGACACTCTGACAAGTAGTGTGGCAGAGTCTTAGATTATAGGTTGCATTTCGCCAAAAGAAAGTCTTCAAATGGAATGTTTTCTGTTGGCACACTTTCTAACAACATACTTATTTTCTAAAAAGGTTTTTATAACTTAGTGCTGATAATATTAAATATCTAAGCAATTTTGCTTAAAGAGCATAGAACACCAATATTTAATGAAGATTAATTAAATAGCACACGGTTGTTTAAAAATATTCAGAAAAGTTTTAACACATGCTAAACTGCTAAAGTGTCATTTTGACTTTCCATAAAAATAATATATTGTGCATAAATGGAAGCAGAATTAAGAAAGCGATGAGAAAACATCTAGAAAAGTGCTAGTGTGGTAAACACATTAAAATAATTTGGCATGGGAAACGTTTTATCTCTTTCAAATTTAACTATTGTAAGAAAGAAGAGCATTTTAAAGATGTTAATTTCAATCAACAATATGCATGAGAAAATAATTTACAGTATGTATATTAGAGAAACATAACTGTATCTATGTATGGTTAAAACCTAATGCCTCTGGCTTTGTCATTTATAAGAGTTATTACTTAAACAGGGAGTATTGTACTGAACCCTTTGCATGTCCTTAGTTTTATCACATAAAAGCAAACACTTCTACATTTCCTAGATTTTCGAATTTTTTTTTTTTTTTTTTTTTTGGTGTTCACCTGGTATTTACCTCTAAATTTCTAAATAACTGTGCAAAGGAGGGTTAACCCAATAGCTGAGATTGCTCAAACCTTCCACATTCCCAATAAATACCTATTTTCTGGACTAGTCCCTGGCTGGTTCATGGAAGTTTAAGCACTGGGCTTCTCAGAGTCATGAAAATAAGGGCATTCTGCTTTTTACTCTTTGGTTCTTGGACTCATACAGTCTTCCTTAATGGTTAAATGACCGTAGGATCAATGCACATTCTGCATCTCAAAGGACAACACTACAATCTCATGCATATTATTTCCAAGCTTATGCTTAACTTCACTTTTAGTTTTCTCAGGCCTCACCTTTTTGAGAGATATGGTGTTTAGTATGCAATTGTCTTGTGTCCATTAACACACCTCTTTCACCATTAAACAGGTTTCTTGGCCTGTGAGTATATAATACAGGGTCCCATGTCAGTACATCTGTTAATAATACCACCCTGAAGTAGTAGTTTGGTCCTAGCCATTGTTAGCAAGAAAAGCAAATTTTACATGAGCCTTATTCAAAACCAACTGCTCCCCTTTTTGGAATGCTCCTAAATGCTCAACTTGCAACCAAGTGGCTGGTTGGCCTCCCCGTAGCAGTGTCCTGCTAAGGTCATGGTTTCTGATGACGACAGGATGGATATCCTGCAGTCACTATAGAAACCTGGATGAGAGGGGGCCTATGCTGTTGGCTTGCCAGCAGCCACCTTGGCTACCTCCACTACGAGAGCCTGGTGTATGCATAGGGATGGCTAAGGAGAGATACTAGCTGGCATTTGCTGGATAAAAGACATCCCATCCTCTATGTTGTTTAGTGTCAGCTCTTCAGTGGGTATCCTTTGATGAGCATTGATGTAAAATAACAATACATCTTCTTTCTACCTGATTCCATGTGTTCATCTACACTACTTTTCCCCAAATCGAGGTCAGTGTTAGGGCTCCGAACACAATACCCTGAAGTTCGGTACCTGGTGTGCTGAGTACTTTGAACTAAAAGAGATTGGAAGGACCTCAGAAGCAAGGTCTTTCTGACTTGTTATCCTCCTGTTTCTTTCTTCTCTTTCTTTGCTGAAGTCAGTCATAGAACTCAGAATTCCTCTTCTACAAGGTGGATCATAGAAACTAGAATTATTCTTCCCCAAGGCACATCATGGAAACAAAAATTCTTCTCCAAAGCAAGCCATAAAACCTAGAAGGCTCATTCTAACTTTTTTCCCTTCTCCCTTGAAGACCCTTATTCTAGAAAGGTCCTGACCATACCTAGGAGGAAGAAACCCAACACAAAGAGGCTAATAAATATTTAAATAGAAAGGCATTATTGTGTTTCCCCCTTCAGTCTATTACCAATGGATTATATGCTTTTGTCCAGTCAGCTTTCTACATGGATACCCATTCTTCAGGGGCCTAAGCATCAAAATAGACAGTTCCTCCTGGGTCATTGGGTCTTCATTTCTGAAGGCTCCTGTGTCATGTAAAAAATTGATTAAATTGTTATCCTTTTCTCTTGTTAATCTCTGTCTTTTGTTACAGGAGTGTCAGCCATGGCCCTATGATGTGTAAAGAAAGATATCACACCTTTCTACCCCTTCACCACTGTCTACTCCACTCTTAATCTGCACTCAACTACTGTTACTCTCCTCTTGGTCTCTTATTCCAGAGTACTGTGACTCTACCTCTAAGCCTTGCTTCCTGCTCTTGTGTCATTTTTTATGTCTTTCTTTCATCTTATGGATGAAATTATATCCATGTGAACGTCTGGGATGAAATCTGTTTTCTGATGCATCCCTTGCAAATATAAGGATATTTAAACAAATATTTAAGGGAGAGTATCTCAGAGGAGACTGTTTTGGACAGAAGTAACACCAAGATCTAATAATGAAATCATACCTTGCCTGGATCTTCGAATAACAGCACGACCAGTGTGAATGAATGGAACAACCAAGAGGTTAGGCAGTAGGAAATGAGGCCAGAGAAGAAAGAGGGTGTGGTAGCTCCTTAATCCTGGCACTTACTTCCACTGGATCTAAAATCCAGCACGGAATTATGCTGACCACTTCAGCCTAACTAATATTGATCTAAGTTGTCATATGACTAGTAACATTTATGTTCTAGCACCTAAATCAGGAGTCTGCAAAAGACAGCCCACTGCCACAATCTGGCCTGCTCTCCAGTTTTTGTAACTAAAATGTTATCAGAACTCAGTCAAGTCCATTCATACAAACTGTTTATGGTGGTGGAGACAATATGGCTGACAGAGTCTAAAATATTTACTCTCTGGCTCTTTACAGAAAAACTTTGCTGACCCCTTGTCTAAATTATAGCAAGTATAAAATCCTCTATCATCAGCAATGGCATAGAAGGCAGCACAGGATTTTTCAAATTTGCCCTTGAATTCTATCGTAAGCCTTATGTTTGAGGTCCTACTTTTGCAAGTGCTGAGCTCCCCTGTCCTGTAATGAGGAGTGCCCACTTTCCTTTCTCAGTTGGTCTGAGTTACAGCATTTATGAAGAGACTCTCTGTGGCCTTGTATTCTTGGCTAATACCCCTTTTTTATTTCTTCTTCCTGGAGTACTTTCTACTCTGTCTTAGAGTTTCTGACTGTTTATCTGAAGGAGTGGTGTCAGTCTCTGCAATGCTTTCTGTTCTACAGGGTGTAGGGTTTTTTTTTTTTTTTTTTTTTTTTGAGACAAGGTTTTGCTTCCTTGCCCAGGTGGAGCACAGTGGCATGATAATGGCTCACTGCAGCCTTGACCTCCTAGTCCCAAACTAATCACCCTAACACAGCCTCCCAAGTAGCTGGGACTACAGGTACACACCATCATGCCTGGCTAATTTTTGAATTGTTGTGTAGAGAGAGTTTCCCATGTTGCCTAGGCTGGTCACGAACTCCCAACCTCAAGTGATCCAACCTGCCTCACTCAGCCTTCCAAAGCACTGAGATTACAGGCATGAACCACAGTGCCCAGCTGAGTGCAGGGTCTTGATCCTCTGGTCTATCCCATCTTGTCTTCTTTTGCTCCAAGTGGACAAAGTTCTAAGGTACAAAAGGGATGCTGAGTCTAGTTTGTTTAAAGATATTATTCAGTTCCTATAAAAAGACCCGTGAGTGTGTAGCTTGGTTTTTAGTACAACCTTGACAAGTTAATCCAGTAGAGAAACCTGCATGCAAATGTGATTTCTGATAACAGCCTTGGGTACTTATGCAGTTTTTAGTGTTACTGAATCTTTTAAAACAACTTTCCAATTTCACAGGCTTACCCAAGGGTATGATCAATGAAAACCACAGCTTCTTTGTTAGTTGTAAAGGACTCGGAAGTCAGTGACGGCTGTTATTGACTCACTCATAAACAGCACAATAAGGAAAAGGAAGTTGAGCAGTCGTCTACAGTTGTAAAAGGAGCACAAATAGTCTCTGTTTAATATTTTTTCTTTTAATATGTGACCCGTCTAACAATTCTATCATGATCATCATCAGTCATTATCATCCTCCTCAACAAAGCTCTAATTTTATTTAGTTTCAGAAAAATTTAAGCTGATGGCAGTTCAATCCCTTTGAAGCTGTGATTGAGATCATATTGTTCCTTGTGAAGCCTCTTTTAGATTAATGTTAATAAAAATATTTATATAAATTTTGATGATTTTATAAGTGTAGTCTTGACAGAATGATATGATCTCAATCACAGAATAGTATTTGTGAGAAACCAATGCTATCTCATTTGGTAACTTTACCTTATATAGTTATTGACTGTTTAGTTTTTCTTCTTCATGATAAAACAAAATATAGTAATCAGATTTACAAACCTAGCAATCAGATTATGAGATTATTCAACTCAAATATATACAATATAATTGTATTACAAGAGTTGTTTGTACAAACATTTTCACTAACATCACCAGAATTGAGAAATATGTATTGTAATGTATACATTTTTTATTAGATAGTTTAATTACAGCCCACTATCAAGTGGTTTCCATAATCTGACATACTAGCTAAGGGAAAATAATGAGGCCACTCAGAAGTTTCTTTTTCCAGTTGTCTCGGTAGCCTGGATGTGATAAGCATGAAAAAACATGAATTGCTAAGCCAAATTAAAAAAAAAATTTCTGAAACTATGTAACACTCCTGAGACAGTTGCAGATTTGTTAGTAGGTTGTTTTTCAGTCTGAAAAAATGATTAAATATTTCTGCTGCAATGGAAGATTTCAGGCATAACAAAATGTAAACTCTAAGGAAACCAATACTAATATTGTTCGTTAAAATCTTTTTGTATGCTTTGCTTTTCATGGAGGGATAGAGTTAAGTTACAAGGGAATGGTGAACCACAGCAAATGAAAAGTCGTTTTGTGAGTAGTGTGCCTTCGCATTGCTGTGTTTTGAAAGGTTTGCAAAGAAAATGAAAAGAATGTCAATTATTTTATCTAAATTTTTTCCTAATTATGTTATATTAAATTAATTAATGTTTAAAGAGAATACATACTATGCAAAATACTTCACACATATCATTTTTAACCGAATCATTAAAAAAATAAGAACAATTGCCCCTGGTTTAGCAATGATTAAATTAAAATGACCATAATCTATGGAAGCTGCTGAAAGAAAAAAAGTGACGGAGTCAGATATAAATGAGTCAGACTCCAAATCCCAATTCCTTTTTCCTAAAGTGTTTAGTAAGCATTTTAATTTAAAATGTAGGTGTGTGGCTATAAAAATGCCAACTATATAATAATTTGATTCTTGTTTCTATTTATTTGAAACCTAATTAGTGCATTTTCACAATATACAACATAACGGTAAAAGAGAAACTTCATATTTTCAGTTTCCTTTAAATTTTCTGACCTGATTCCATTTTATAAACAATTTGCGTTTACCAGAATGTTATAAACTCGGTAATTATGTTTTGGTTCAGTGTTTTTTACCTGCCATCTACATTACATAAAAAACATTTCTGTAAAAGGAAACAGATTTTAATGAGCAAGCTACACAGAAATTTTCATCTCACACTTAACAATGGATATTATTGTTCTTATAATTTGCACTTCTCAGGCATAAGACATCCCTCTGTGGTTGTCATAATTGGTCTAATGAATTTCTTAAAATAAATGAAAGTCTAATTTGATCCGGTGCCCATGAACAATCCACTCATTCAAATCTAAATCACTGACCTGATTTGAAGACGAATCATGCCAAAATGAAGTCATGCTTTCCTATTAAGTGTGTTGCCTCAGTGCAAGCTTTTGAATGGCTTGTTCTTAAGGCCTGAAGTGGGGATTTCCAGTGACAAAGAAACACAATTTGATCTCATCACCCTAGACACCCAGACTTATTTTAAATGATAGAGACTTAAGATTGAAAGAAAATCTGAGTCATCATCCAGTTCAGTATTTTTCACTTAGTGGGAAATGTACTGGTCACCTTGGGTTTGAACAGTTTAGCAACATGGCAGGATCTTCTACAGATGTATCCATAAGTATTTGAACAAATTGTCTAGGTAGGCAAAGATCATTGCAGCAGAGTATCTAATGATCTTTATAGCAGAGTTATCTATCCAATGCTCCAGGGTAAATGTTCTATTATTAACATTCCTGAGAAAATTTACTCATGGATATATATGTTTAGCTATATTATTTAATTACTATTTCAAATCTATGTCAAGACTGGTCTTAACATTTCTAAAATAGGTAACTATATCAACATCATAAAAAATGCTGCCACATTTTTTTGAGAAAGAAATACTCTCTTTACATAGTGTTAAATTTTTCTGCGTTAGCCCTAAACCAAAACTAAAGACCATGAAAAGAAGAACAGTTTTTATTGTGCTAAGACACTGATTGCTGGTTAAGAAAGAGAGAGAGAGAGAGAGAGTGTGTGTGTGTGTGTGTGAGAGAGAGAGAGAGAGACAGAGAGAGAGAGAAAAGCAGGGGAAGCTTGTAATGCATAATCAAATAGTAAGGTTATGAGAGATTTATCCCAGATTATCTATAATTTTCATTAGTCCCTGAATGGTGGAGGAAAGTTAAAAATATCTTTTATTCCAGATTTCATCTTTGGCCACCAAAAAAGGGGCATCAGCTATCCTATAGGTTTTAAATACCAATGAACAAGTGTAAAAGAGGAGGATTCATACATTATTTCACTCAGAACAAAGCTTTCAAATGTCTGAAACTGGCCACAATCTTGCCAACAACTTACAAAACCAGATTCTGAAATTTGATGTTGTTTGCAAAATTCCTTCATCAAGATTCCCAAGAAAGGAAAATGATAGGGGTGAAGTTGAGGAGAGAGGACATAAAAAAAGATAAAATTGAAGAGTTTTCTTGATCATTGTGGAAATAGGAGAATACCATATTTTATATTTATTAATTAAACTTGTCTCTAACAATAGAAAGAAATGTAAAGAAATACTATGAACACTCCAAAATTAGACAGCCTAGGTGAAATGGACTGTACACCTCAAAATTAGATAACCAAATAAAATGGACAAATTTTTAGCCACGCATCAATGAACTAATGTGATTCAAGAAGAAGAAGAAATTCTTAACAGACCTATAACAAGGACAGAGAATAGACCGGTAATCAAAACTGCTCCTCAACAACAACAAAAGCCCAGTATTAGATGTCTCATTGGTGAATTCTGTCAAACATGTAAAAAAGAATAAACACCAATTCATCTTAAATTCTTCCAAAGAATAGAGGAAGGAGCATTTCTCAAGTCATTACATGAGATAAGCATTATCCTTATACCAAAGTCAGATGGAGAAATCCAAAGAACAGAAAGTTATAGACCAATATTCCCTATGAATACAGATAGAAAAAAAGTAATTAATAAAGTATTCCAATGTATAATATTATCTCAAAGAATAAAATACCTAGCAACAAATTTGAACAAGGAAGTCAAAGATTTGTACACTGAAAACTACAAAACATTGGTAAAGGAAGTTAAAGAAGACCTACATAAATGAAAATATTGGGAGACTTAGTATTGTTATGTTTCCAATACTACCCAACGTGATCTACAAGTTCAATGCAATTCTTATCAAAATTCCAACAACCCCTTTGCAGAAATGAAAAAGCCATCCCTCAAACTCATGTGGAGTTGCAAAGGGATCTGAATACTCCAAACAATGTTGAAAAAGAAAATAACAAAATGAAAGGACTCACACTTCCCAATTACTACAAAGCTAGAGGGACGGATCAGTATGGCCCTGGCAAATGGATAAACATACAAGTCAATGGATTTAAATAGAGTCCAGAAATAAACCCATACATCTATGGAACACTGATTTTTAAAAAGAGCACCAAGTATATTCTATGGGGAAAAGAATAGTCTTATCAACAATGGTGTGGGACAAGTGTATTTCTACATTAAAAGAATAAAGTTGGATCCGTGTTTTATGCCATATAACAAATTAACTCAAAATGATTCATTGACCCAATATAAGAGTTAAACTTATAGCATGCCTAGAAGAAAACATGAGTAAATCTACATGATTTTTAAATTTGGCATTTAATTTTTTTGTATAAAACCAAAATAATGAGCAACAAATGAAAAGTTACACAAATTGAAATTCATCACAATTTAAATATATTGTTCATCAAAGGACATTATAAAGAAAGTGAAATAACGTACAGAAGTGGATAAAATATTTGCAAATTATATATCTAATAGGGGCTTAATAAGCAGAATCTACAAGGAATACCTACAACTCAAAAACAGAATTGCACACAACCGTCCGGGCACAGTGGCTCAAGCCTGGAATCCCAACACTTTGAGAGGCCAAGGCGGGTCTTGAGGTCAGGAGATTGAGACCAGCCTGGCAAACGTGATGAAACTCCGTCTCTACTAAAAGTACAAACATGTGTCGGGCGAAGTGGTGGGTGTCTGTAATCTCACTGACTTGGGAAGCTAAGGCGGGGAATCACTTGAACATGGAAGGCAGAGGTTATAGTGAGCTGAGATCGCACCATTGCACTCCAGCCTGGGCGACAACAGCGAAACTCTGTCTGAATAGGTGTTTCTCAAATAAGTTATACAAATGACCAATAAGCACACAAAAAAGATGTCCAACAGTTTTAGCCATTAGGGAAATTCAAATAAAAGCCGCAATGAGTTGTTACTTCATATCTACCAGGATAATTATATAATTTTTTAAAAAAGAAAAATAATAAATCTTGGTGAGAATGTGGAGATATTGTAATCCTCAGACATTCATGATGGGAATGTAAAATAGTGCAGATGCTGTAGAAAAGTTTGGCAGTTCTCCAAGATGTTAATAATAGAACTCCCATATAACCCAGCAACTTCTCTCTTAGGTATATGTCCAAAAGAATGGAAAGCAAGGTCTCATGCAGGTACTTGTATACCAATATTTATTATTCATAATTGTCAAATGGTGAAAGCAATCCAAGTTTCTATCCACAGATGAATGGATAAACAAAATACTCTATATAACTGCAATAAAATAACATTCAGCAATAAAAAGAAATGAAGTTCTGATGCATGTCAAAACATGGATTAACCTTGAAAACATTATGCTGAGTGTTAATAAGCCAGACACAAAATATTAATATTGTATGATTCCACCTATATAAAATATATATTATAGGGACATAAAGTAGAGGAGAGGTTACCATAGGCTGGGGTGAAGGCAAATGAAAGGGAAACGTTGAAAAATAAAAGAACAAATTGAAAGAACTCACCCAATTACTACAAAGCAAGGTAATCAAATCAGTATGGTCCTGGCACATGGATAAACATACAGGCCAATGGGATAAAATTGAGAGTTCAGAAATAAACCTATACATCTATGGAAAATCAATGTGTAACAAGAGCACTCATACTTGCTTAATGAGTTTCTATCTGAGTTGAGAATTTCTCCCTGGGATGATAAAAAGTTTTGCAAATAATGATGATGGTTGCGTATCATTGCAAATGTAATTGACACCACTAAACGATATATGTAAAACAATTAAGATATCAAATTTTATTTTATGTGTATTCTACCCCAAGAAAAAATATATGAAAAGGAAATAAAACAGAATATATGAAATATTGATTTTAATTGAGCAATATGCTATTCCAAGTAATTTTGATTTTATCCCATTGAATTTATCCTGGTTATTTTGAATTATATTATAATAACTACATTTAATAAAAGCATTACAAAAATTAAAAATTTAGAGATTGGCGGAATGGATAAAAGTTTGGTTAACTATATGTGCTCTAAAAGAGATACTTTATATTCAAAGACACAATACATTGAAATTAAAATGAAGGAAGGGGATATACCATGAGTAGCCAAAATAGAGTTAGATATACTAATACAGAAACATATATTTTGAGACAAAATTTGTTACTGAAGTCAAATACATTATAAAATGATGAGTGATTCAATTCATCAGGAAGTTATAACAATAATAAATGTATATATGCCTAGCTACAGAAATCAGAAACAAAATAAACAACCTAACAATGCACCTTAAGAAACCAGAAAAGCAAGAACAAACAAAACCCAAAGTGACTAAATGAAACAAATGATAAAAATCTTGGCAGAAATGAATAAAAATTAGACTAAATGTAATACAGAAGATCAATGAAAAAAGTTGTTTTTTGAAAAGACAAACAAATTCAACAAAACTTTAGGCAGAATAAGAAAGAGAGAAGACCCACATAAATAAAATCAGAAACCAAAAAAGGAGTCATGAAAACTGAGACTACAGAAATACAAATAATCATTAGAGACTATTACAAACATCTACAAATCAACAAATTGGAAGACTTAGAAGGAATGGATAAATTTCTGAACCCATGCAACCTACAAGTTTGAACCATGAAGAAATAGAAAACCTCAACAAACCAAGAGTGAATAACATTATTATGAGTAACTTTGTTATGATTGAAGTTATAATAAAAACGTTCCCATCAAAGGAAGACCTTATGGCTTTATTGTTGAATTCTACCAAATATTTTAAAAAGAGATTATACCAATTCTTCTCAAACTCTTTTTAAAAATTGAAATGGAGTGATTACCTCCCAACTCCTTCTACCAGGCCAACATTATTTTGATACCCAAACCAGACAAGGACACACAAAAAGAGAATAACTACAGACCAGTATCACTGATAAACACAGATGCAAAAATCTTCAGCAAAATACTTGCAAACCAAATTCAACAACACATTAAAAGGTCTTACACCATAATCAACTGGGATTCATTCCAGGGATGCAAGAATGGCTCAATGTATATAGATCAATAATTACATTAGTAAGAAAGAGCAAAAAAAAAAAAAAAGATAATTTAAATAAATGCTGAAAAAACCATTCAATGAAATTCCACATCTCTTTAGGATAAAATCCCTCTACAAACTGGGTATAGAACGAGCATACTTCAGAATAATAAGAGCCATATATGGCAGACAACAGCTAGCATCTTACTCAATGGAGAAAAATGGAAAGCCTTTCCTCTAGGATCTGGAGCAAGACTAGGATGCCTACTTCGCCACTTTTATTCAACATAGTACTGAAAGTCTTAGCAAGAGCAATTAAGCAAAAGAATTAAAGAGTATCCCAAACTGGAAGGGAAGAAGTTGAATTATCCTTGTTTGCAGATGACATAATGTTATACTTTAAAAAAACCGTGAAGATGCCCTGAAAAAAACTCTTAGAACTAATAAATGAATGCAGTAAAGTTGCAAGATGGAAAACAAACATACAAAAATCAGTAGCATTTATATATGCCAACAGTGAATGATCCGAAAAAGAAATTTTAAAAATTACCATTTACGATAGCTACAGAGAATATGAAACATGTAGGAATCAATTTAACCAAAGAAGTAAAAGATGTATACAAGAAAAACTGTAAAACATTGATGAAAGAAATTGAAGAGGACACAAAAAAGGAAAGCTATTCCATACTCATTAATTAGAAAAATTAATATGATTCATATGACAATATTACCCAAAACAATTTGTAAGTCCATTTAACTCCCTATCAAAATACTCATAACATTTCTCACATAAATAGAAAAAAATCCTGAAACTGATAAACCACAAAAAACCCAGTAGCCAAAGCAATCCTGAGCAAAATGAACAAAGCTTGGAGATATCACCCTATATGACTTCAAAATTTACTACAATGCTGTAGTAACCAAATCAACATGGTACTGGCATAAAAACAGAAACACTGGCTGGGTGCAGTGGCTCATGCCTGTAATCCCAGCACTATGGGAGGCTGAGGTGGGTGGATCACGAGGTCAGGAGTTTGAGACCAATCTGGCCAACATGGTGAAACCCTGTCTCTATTAAAGATAAAAAATTAGCCAGGCATGGTGGTGCATGCCTGTAATCCCAGCTACAAGGGAGGCTGAGGCAGGAGAATCTCTTGAATCTGGGAGGTGGAGGTTGCAGTGAACTGAGGTTGCACCATTGCCTTCCAACCTGGGCGACAGGATGAGACCCTGTCAAAAATAAATAAATAAATAAAACAGAAACATGGACTAATGAAACATCATAGAGAACCCAGATGTAAATCATGCATTTACAACATTTACACAAATGAGTCAACTCATTTTTGACAAGGATGCTAGAAACACACAATGGGAAAAGGACAGTCTCTATAACAAATGGTGCTAGGAAACCAGATAACCATATGCAGAAGAATGAAACTAACCCCTTATTTCTTACCATATACAAAAATCAAATCAAAATGACTTAAAGACTTCAATCTAAGATGTGAAACTATGAAACTAGAAGTATACTTTTGGGATGCACTCCAGGACATTGGTCTGGGCAAAGATTATTTTTAAGACCTCAAAATCACAGGCAAAAGCAAAAGCAGATAAAGGGGATTACATTAAGGTAAAAAGCTTCTGTCTAGCAAACAAGACCATCAACAAACTGAAGATACAGGCCATGGAGTTGAAGAATGTATTTGCAAACTGTCAATCTGTTGAGGAATTAATAACCAGAATAGATGAGATGCTTAAACAATCCAATAGAAAAAAAATCTAATTAAGAACTGGGCAAAAGACTAAATAGACATTTCTCACTGGGAAACATGCAAATAGCAAATAGGTGTATGAAAAAGGCTTAACATGACTGATCGTTAGAAAAATGCAGATCAAAACAATGAGATATTCTCTAACCATAGTAAAATGACTTTTTTCAAAAAGAAAAAATAAGAGATGCTTCTGAGGATGTAAAGAAAGAAGGATGCTCATTTACTGTTGGTGGGACTATAAACTAGTACAGCCACTTACAGTTCTTACCAAAATTCTGTCTTTTTTGTTTGTGTTTTGAATAAACACTTTGTGGATTCCTCAAAGCATCTGGCTAATTTTTCAAGTTCTAAAAATGTTGATCCTGATTATTTTGCCAGTTTTAAAATTGCCTTTATGGAGGAAGTAATTTGCTGATGACCTCACTCCATCATTTTCATTGATACCATTCCTTGATCTTTTGTATTAGAGTAGAATTTAATATCACCTGAAATGAAGATATTTTCATCAGCACTTGATAATAAGTGCCCGTTATAAGATAAAAATAAGATTTCTTTTACATTATTTAAATCCAAGTTAGGGTCAAGAACCAGCAATTTCACTGCTGACTATGTATCTGAAAGAAAGGAAATCAATACATCAGAGATGTATCTGTGCTCTCATGTTTATTGCAGTACTATGTGCAATAGTCAAGATATGGAATCAATCTAATCACCCATAAAAAGATGAAAGAATGAAGTCAATGTGATATGTATACTCAATAAAATATTGTTTAGCCTTAAAAAAAGAACAAAATCCCGCCATTTGCAGCAACATGGACAGAAATGGAGGTCATTACGTTAAGTGAAATCAGCCAGACACAGAGAGACAATGTCATATGTTTGCCTCATAAATGGGAGCTAAAAAAGTGGATCTCATGAAGCTAGAGAGTAGATTGGCAGTTTACCAGAGGCAGGGAAGGATGGAGGGTGAAGAGTAACAAAGAGAGGTTGATTAGTGAGTTCAAATACTTAGTTTGTTAGAAGAAATAAGATCTACACTTTAAGAGATAAGGAGAGTGACTACCATTTACTCTAAATGTACTTCTATTGTGTATCAATAAAAACAAATAAAAAAAGTTAAAAAAAAGCAAAAATACACAGAAATAATAGAGAAATAAACAATTTGACAATAATAGTTGGAGATTTCAGTACCTCACTCTCAATTGTAAATGGAATAACTAAGTAGAAGATTACAAGGATCAACCTTAAAAACAAATTAGAACTAAAGGACACCGATGAAACAACCATACCTGGAACATTCTCAGACTATCCATTGGCTTATGAAGCAAGGCACAATAAAGGCAAATAGCTGAGATCATAAAATGTATGTTCTTTGGCCCAAATGGGATAAAATTTGACATCAATTACAGAAGAAAATTTGGAAAATCCCAAATATGTGAAAATTAATAAACTCCCTAAATAACAAATGAATTGAAGAATAAGTTAAATAAAAATGAGAAAATATTGTGAGATTAAAAAAATAGAACAAAGCATACCAAAACTTAGGAGATAAAGATAAAATAGTTCTACATTGTAAAACATACAGCTGCCAATATCCATATTTTTAAAAATCCTAATCAATAATATGACTATCTTAAGAAACTAGAAAAAGAAGAATAAATTCTAGCCAAAAGAGGAGAAGGAGCTAATAAAAATTAGAGTGGAAATAAATAAAATAAAGAATAGAAAAGTTATGGAGAAAACCAGTGAAATAAAAGATACATAATTCTTTAAGAAGGTCAACAAATAATGACAAAACTTTAGATAGATGAAATAGGAAAACAAAGAACAGAGACTCAAATTACTAAACTCAGAATGAAGAGGAATAACAGCACTAACAAATTTTCAGGTGCTGAAAAAAACTATAGGTCCACAAATTATATAACCTAGATGAAATTAACTTCTCAAAGACGTAATCTAATTTAAACGACTCAAGAAGAAACACAAAATCTAAATAAACCAGTAACAAGTAAAGAAATTGTATTTGCAATAAAATCATTTTCACAATGAGTAGTCCAAGCCCAGATGGCTTCATTGGTGAGTTCTACCAAATGTTTATGAAACAGTAATATCAATCCTTCACAAACTATTCAAAAATAAAATTAAATTAAAAGGTAGAGCAAGTACTTCCCAACTTATTCCCAGAGGCCAAAATTACCTTACTACCAAAACCAAACAAAGCCATCACAGGAAAATAAACTACACACTAAAATACCTTATGAATATAAATGCAAGATTTCTAAACAAAATATTAGCAAACTATATCCAGCAATATATAGAAAAAAACTGATTATTTTCTATGACCAACGATCTGCACCAGGAATACAAGCTTGTTTTAACATTCAAAAATAAGTCAACATAAAATACCATCTTGATAAAATAAAGGACAAAAAAATACATGATAGATACAGAAAAAGCATTTGAAAAAATCACAAACTATTTAAAACAGAAAAGTGAAAAAAAAAAAAAAAGACTCAGGAAGCTAGTTGTAGAAGGAAACTAGCTCAACCAAATAAATGGTATTTACAAAAGCCCCAAGCCAACATTATACTTAATTGTGAAGACTGAATGATTTACCCCTAAGTTCGGGACAGATGGATATTCTCACAGCGTCTGCGCAACATTGTACTAAAGGATCTGGCCTGGACAATTTGGCAAGAAAAAGAAATAAAAGTCATCAGATTGGAAAAGAAGAAATACAGCTATGTCTATTAGCAGATGACATAACCTTGGACATGGAAAATTCTAATGAATCTGCATAAAAACCTCTTAAATCTAAGAAATAAAATCAGTAAGACTGCCAGATGCAAGAGGACTACCCCAAAAGCAGCTGTATTTCTATACACTTCCAATGAAAAATTCAAAACTAAGAAAACAACTCCATTTAAAATAACATCTAAAATTTAAAAAGCACTTAGGAATAAATTTAACAAAAGAATCAAAGTCAAAATTTAACAAAAGAATCTTTAACAAAGAATCAAAGAAAGAAAGAGGGAGGGAGGGAAAGAAAGAAAGAAAGAAAGAAAGAAAGAAAGAAAGAAAGAAAGAAAGAAAGAGAGAAAGAGAGAAAGAGAGAAAGAGAGAAAGAGAGAAAGAGAGAAAGAGAGAAAGAGAGAAAGAGAGAAAGAGAGAAAGAGAGAAAGAGAGAAAGAGAGAAAGAGAGAAAGAGAGAAAGAGAGAAAGAGAGAAAGAGAGAAAGAGAGAAAGAGAGAAAGAGAGAAAGAGAGAAAGAGAGAAAGAGAGAAAGAGAGAAAGAGAGAAAGAGAGAAAGAGAGAAAGAGAGAAAGAGAGAAAGAGAGAAAGAGAGAAAGAGAGAAAGAGAGAAAGAGAGAAAGAGAGAAAGAGAGAAAGAGAGAAAGAGAGAAAGAGAGAAAGAGAGAAAGAGAGAAAGAGAGAAAGAGAGAAAGAGAGAAAGAGAGAAAGAGAGAAAGAGAGAAAGAGAGAGAGAGAGAGAGGGAGGGAGGGAGGGAGGGAGGGAGGGAGGAAGGAAGGAAGGAAGGAAGGAAGGAAGGAAGGAAGGAAGGAAGGAAGGAAGACAGAAAGAAAGAAAGGAAGCAGGGAAGGAGGGGAGGAAAGAAGAAAGGGTGAGTCAGACAAGGAGGTGTGAGTTAGCTTTGTAAATATCCATAATCCATTTTTAACTATAACTAAGAAATCACTTTGCCCAAGGCCTTGGGAGTCCACTCCTTGTACCAGTTATGCCTTGGATGTCGGACACGAAATCAAAAGAGATCATTTTGGAGCTTTAAGTTTTAATGACTGCCTTGCTGGAATTCGAACTTGCTTGGGACCTGTATCGTCTTTCTTTGGGTCAATTTCTCCCTTTTTGAACAGGAATGCTTACCCAATTCCTATACCTCCATTGTATCTTGGAAGTAAATAACCTGTCTTTTGTTTGCAGGATCATAGATGGAAGGGACTTGCCTTGTCTCAGATGGGACTTTGGACTTTTGAGTCAATGCTGGAATCAGTTAAGAATTTAGGGGACTGTTGGGAAGTCATGATACCGTTTTGAAATGTCGAAAGGGCATGAGATTTGCGAAGGGCCAGAGCAGAATGATATACTTTGGATATTTATCCTCCCCCAAATATCATGTTGAATTGTAATCCCCAATGCTGTGGTGAGCTCTTGTAGGAGATGTTTGGATCATAGAGGCATATCTCTCACGACTTGGTGCTGACTTCATGATAGTGAGTTCTCACGGGATCTAGTCCTTTAAAAGTGTGTGGCACCTCCTCTGCTCACTCTCTTTCTTGCTCCTGCTTTTACTATGTGACGCGCCAGCTCTTCCTTTATCTTCTGCCATGACTGGAAGCTTCCTGAGGCCTTCCCAGAAGCAGATGCCAGTATGCTGCCTGTACAACCTGCAGAACTGTGAGTCAATACAACCTCCTTTCCTATAAACTACCCATTCTCAGATGTTTCTTTACAGCACGCAAGAATGGCCTAATACACAGTTTAATGAGGATGCTGTACTTTGCAAATATATTTGTCTCACCACAAATCACCTGATGTGTTTTGATCAGACAGCTCTTCTAACTAATATTAGATGATATAATTTATATAAATTAATATATTTTATGATTTTATTCTGTAAAACTATTAATAATACGTAGTTTGCTATAATTATAAAATATAAGCTAAGTTTTTGAAAATTTATCCACAATTTTGACAGCAAAATAAACACAAGTATGTTGGTAGCAACATCATTAAAATTTAATCTATTTTTTAAAAATGGTAATATGTGCATTGAGAAGAAAAGTAAAAGACTTTTTTACTAAGAGAATACAAAGTAAAAATCAAATTTATTTTACCTTTCTCCTCCAGCCAATCAAGGAATCAACCGATATAAACAACTCTGTGTTGGTAGGTTTGAATATGTATTATATGCACTTATAAATTCTTCCAGAGAAACTCTATACATGTAATAGAAGGTTTTTACACAAATGTTTGCACTTAGCACACATTGTTCTGAAATTTGCTTCCCCTCACCTCCCCACACCCCAATGAGTTGAATGCTACATATTAGAAAACCTTACATTTTTATATAGCCCTATAGTATAATGTTATTTCATTATTTTAAATTATACATAAATTATAATTTTCATTGAATGAATATTATAGAGCTAATTTAATGTAAATTACTTTTAATTTTCTCATTTAATGTTGTCATTTAGAGCAAAATTCTGGTAATACGATTTTAACAATGTTTTGAAAATGTGCTTCCCAAGCAGGTATTAACATAATGTCATGCTATTTCGTTGAAAATGGCTCTAAATAACTTTCATTGTTATTGTCTCTAAAAAATTGCAGTTATTGTCTCTAAATAACTGCATTCAAAATGTCTCCAAATTACTTGAAATTCTGTATATTGTGCTTTCCTTATTTTGAAATGTTTAAAAATAAATTGCTCTTTATTTACTTGCGTAAATATATTAGATTTTCTAAATACTGTATTTATATTTTACCTACTTTCACTGAAATATGTAAACACTCTCAAAGAAGTGTCTGAGAATTTTATTTGCTGATTTATTTATTATTTTATGTTCTCCTACTTTCTTCTCTTCTTGATTTTGAAATCCCTGAATTCCCTTAATTAAACTCATTTTTTCCTATAATTATAACTTCCTTTCTTATCAAAACATATTCCTCAATTTTGCCTTAAAAGTTATGCACAGAATGAGTTTCCTTGAAAATCAAAAGCCTCAAACAGTAAAACAAATACAAATAAGCATACTGTTCACCATTTGTAGTTCTGATGGAAGGGAAAAGGTCAGAGGAAATGGAAAACATGAAAACAGCACACTTCCAGGCTAAAATGTGTATAATGGTTGTGTCAGGTCTCTTATTCCATTTATAAGTGGAAAGTATGTTTCAGTCCCACACAATACTGAGTAGAAGCTTCAAAGTACAGATGTGCTCAGGCAGAAATACATGCTTGTTACTTTTAAATCACTTGTGTATATTCTAATGTTCTTTGTCCTCAGAGTCTCCAACTCAGATTAATACTTTATTACAGCAGTTACTGTTTTTAAAATGGATAGCCTGACTTAATCTCAATTTAACAGTGATTTAAATGAAATATCATTGAATAATTAACATTAAGTATTCACAGTATGCAAAAGACTAGTTAGCTAAGTTAACTTTAGTTAATAAAAATGAAGTGATTTAAGTCAATGTACATGATGAGTTATATTTCTTGAATGCCTTTATACTTGTATTTGTTGATTTGTTGGAAAGAAACCTGAACATTTACTAAGGTTTCACTGTATGGCTAAAGAATTGTATACTTTTCAACCACAGTGCACTCTTTTATTGTTATTAAAGAAGAAAACTCAATTTAACTAAAATCGAGATTTGCCTGTTAGATGATTGTTTTAAGAATAATTGTTTTGTTTTACATGCAGATGCTACTTTTAAATACTTATTAAATTAAAAGAAGAAAAGTATGCAAAATTGTAAAATTTTAGCCAGTATTTTACTGCTTAAATAGTGTAAATCATTTTAAAAGTCACTAATTTGCCTATTAGGATTAATCAATGGATGTTACATAGCATCTTTCTGTCTCTATTAAGAAAATTTTTGACACAAAGCACTTAATAAAATATTTGAAATTAAGATATTTCAATTAAAATCAAATAATAAAATGTGAATGTGCCAAAGAAAATATTTTTGTTTGTTTATATTGTGTTAAGACATACTGTCCAAATGCATAGTACAGTATTATTAACTATAGGCACGATATTATGCAGTAGATCTCTAGGTCTTATTTATCTTGCATAATTGAAAGTTTGTACACATTGAGTAGCAACCTCTCATTTCCTTTCTCCGCAGTCCTTCATAACCACTACTCCTCTGTTTCTGAGTTTGACGATTTTAGATATTTCGTATAAATGGAGTCATGCAGCATTTGTCCTTCTGTGCCTGGCTTATTTCACTTAGCATATTGTCCTTCAGTTTAATCCATTTTGTCACCTATAACAGGATTTATTTCTTTTGTAAGTCTGTATAATATTCCATTGCATGTGCAGACACATTTTCTTTATCAATTTATCTACTGATGGAGATTTAGGCTGTTTTTATATCTTGGCTCTTCTTAATAATGCTACAGTGAACACGGGAGTGAAGATACTTATTCAATATCCTGATTTTAATTCTTATATCTACCCCACACTGGGAATGCTGGATCACATGGTAGTTCTATTTTTAATTTTTTGAGAGACCTTCTTACTGTTTTCCGTAGCAGTTGCACCATTTTATATTCCCACCAACAGTACAGAAAAGTTCCAACTTCTCTATATCCTTATCAATGCATTTTTAAAAAATAACAGCCATCTTAACAGGTTTGAGGTGAAAAGATTGTGGTTTTGATTTTCATTGCCCTGCTGATTAGTGATGATGATTATCATATTTTTCATATACCTGTTGGCTATTTGTATGTTTTTTTTTTTTTTTTTTTTTTTTTTTTTTTTTAATTATTGTATTGTAGTTTATGCCTTTTGTTTGTAGTTTATGCCTTTTGTTATTTATTTATTTATTTACTTATTTATTTATTTTTGAGATGGAGTCTCACTCTGTCACCCAGGCTGGAGCACAGTGGTGCAATCTTGGCTCACTGCAAATTCTGCCTCCTGGATTCACACAATTCTCCTGCCTCAGCCTCCCGAGTAGCTGAAACTGCAGGCACCCACCACCGTGCCTGGCTAATTTATTTTTGTAGTTTTAGTAGAGAAGGAGTTTCACTATGTTAGCCAGGATGGTCTCGATCTGACCTCGTGATCCACCCACCTCGGCCTCCCAAGTGCTGGGATTACAGGAGTGAGCCACTGTGCCTGGCCCGTATATTTTATATATTAGCATCTAACAGATACATGGTTTGGAAAAACATACATTTTCCCCGAGTTTATATGTTGCCTTGTAACTCTGTTGATTGTTTCCTTTGCTGCACACAAGCTTTCTAGTTTAATGTAGTTCCGCTTGTCTATGTTTGTTTGGTTGCCTGTGCTTTTGCTATCACATTCAAGAAATCATTGCCAACACCAATATCATAAAGCATTTTTTCTGTATTTTTTTCCAGGAGTTTTACAGTTTCAGGTCTTACATTACAAAATTTAATCCATGTAAGGTGGATTTTTTTTGTATAGTGTAAGATAAGGATCCAACTTCACTGTTTGCCTGTGGTTATTCAGTTTTTCCAATACCATGTATTGAAGAGATTATCCCTTTCCCATTTTGTATTTTTGTCCCACTTGTCAAAATTCAAGTATATGTGACAGTACATAACAATATATGTGTGGATTTATTTCTGTGCTCTCTATTCTATTTCACTGCTGTGTCTGTCTGCTTGATGCCACTATCATGCTGTTTTAATTATTGTAGCTTTGGACTATATTTTGAAACCTGGTAGTGTTATGCCTTCAGCTTTGTTCTTGTTTCACAAGATTGCTTTGGTTACTCAGGGTCATTTGTGGTTCCATATGAAGTTTATAGTTGTTTTCAATTTTTGTAAAAACTTGCCATTGGGGTTTTCATAGGGATGTTATTGAATCTATACCTTGTTTTGGATAGTATGGACATTTTAATATGAAGTCTTACTCAATGTTTACTCTCATCTCAGTAAATGAGAACTGGAAAACGAAACTTAAAACAGAGCAGCATTTACTCTACTGGTTTTGATGATTTCTGTTTTTCTGATTCATTTGGAAGTGGGTGAGTGGGTGACTGAAGAATCTCAGTGGAGTTTTTAAGTCTACCAAAAAAAACAGCTTTACTGGGTCAAAAATTACTCAGGTAAGTCAGAGATATGACTCTAAACCCATTTAATGATCCTGCTGTAATTTCCAGCCACCCACTACAAAATCAGCCAGTGAAGCAGAAGTCATCAAAACCATTTGAGTAAGTGCCATTCTGCATTCTCTTTTCAATTTTCTTTTCTAGTTTTCATTCATTGTAGTGAAGAATAAGCATTGAATACAACTTTGTGTGATTTTATGGTTCTTAAGTGGTGTCCAATTTCAGAAAAGAAAAAATAAATCTCTTTCCTGATGCACTTCATGCTGCTTTGTTGACCACTGCCTTGGCTTATGCATTTTTCTTCATATGAATTTCAGCAGTGCCCTTTTTATGGATACGTTATTATTATTATTATTATTTGAGATGGAGTTTCGCTCTTGTTTCCCAGGTCGGAGTGCAATGGTGTGATCTCGGCTCACTGCAACCTCTGCCTCCCTGGTTCAAGTGATTCTCCTGCCTCAGCCTCCCTAGCAGTTGGGATTACAGGCGCGCACCACCACGCCCAGAAAATTTTTTGTAGCTTTAGTAGAGACTGGGTTTCACTATGTTGGCCAGGCTGGTCTCGAACTCTTGACCTCAGGTGATCCACCCACCTCATCCTCCCAAAATGCTGGGATTACAGGCATAGGCCACCGTGCCTAGCTTATGGGTCCATTATTAGCAGTTGCTTTATATTTCTATTTTTCAGTCAAATAAGGACTTACTATTCAACAAGCATTGTTTATATATGTAAATATATGTATAAACTAAAATTCTAAGCAATTTTTACACACACACATGCATACACACACAAACACACACACACATAAACACTGAGAATGTACTATCCACCAGGAATGGTCCTAATTAACATACCAAAGACATATAAAAATCAAGTTGCTCTTCACAACAATCAAATGGGTGGGTACCATTATTATCCTGTTATATGGATTAGTAAAGAAACTGAACTCAGAGAGATAACTTGCTCAAGTTAGCACAGCTATTGAAAGAGAGTACCTGATTTCCAACCCAGTTAGGCTTATTCTTCATCTTAGGCACTATATAGGTAAGTTTTGTGTGCAAATATTGGCATTGTTTTAAATTGAGAATAATTAGCGAATTGATCTGAAATTAGCCAAATGGTTTGAAAATTAATACAGGATAAGTACTCTTAATCTGAAATGCTAAGGAACAGAAGTGGTTTGGATTTTAGGGTTTTTTGGATTTTGAAATATTTGCATTATTCTGTTTGAGCATCCCAAATCTGAAAATTCAAAATCTGAAATACTTTAAGCATTTTGCTCAGCATTTTGTTTGCGCATCATGTCAATATTCAAAAGTTTTAAGTTGAGCGTTCAGAATTACAAATTTTCAAATCTAGGATGTTCAACCTGTATCTCAATAAGATATATTCACATTTTACAATATTTGCTGGCTACAAATACAATACAAAACATTATGTTCAATCCAAAGCATTATGTATTGAAAAATATTTAATATTCTAGAGAGTATTAAAAATAATGTTATAACAATCAGTAAAAAAATAACACTATATATGAATACTGAATGAGTCTAAAATGCCAATGATAACACAAAATATTTGAATTGGTTAACTCCCATTAAAACTGTGGTTGTGGTTGGGAGCAGTGGCTCATGCTTGTAATCCTAGCACTTTGGGAGGCTGAGCTGGGTGGATCACCTGACGTCAAGAGTTCATGACCATCCTGGTCAACATGGCAAAACCCCATCTCTACTAAAAATATAAAAATTAGCCAGGCATGGTGGCGTGCATCTGTATTCCCACCTACTCAGGAGGCTGAGGCGGGAGGATCACTTGAACCTGGGAGGTAGAGGTTGCGGTGAGCCGAGACCACACCACTGCATTCCAGCCTAGGCAACAAGGCAAGACTCCATCTTTAAGAAAAACAACAACAACAACAAAACTGTGAGTGATTTATTTCTTTACTTTCCTTTTGGATAGGGCACACTAGAAATACTGAGGTGGGCAGAGAAAAGAGAAACTTTTTTACAGCATTTTTTCTTGGGAAGACAGCTCAGAATAGGGAACTCTGAGCAACACATACATAAAACCTTAGACTTGATCTGGAGTAAAATTTTTGTCATTCTCTTCACCATTTCACCTGTCATCCACCTAATATTGTTCTAGAAGGAATATGTAATGAATGATTGAACTTTCCTTTGTATATTTATACCCACCATTGTTTCTAAGAAATAAAGCCACATTGCAGCAACTAACTAATTAAAGAGAATGAATGAAAGACAAGGATTTCTAGAAAAACATGTTTCCAGATCTCTGTATATAAGCTGAAGTACCTGCCTAGGTTTCTTTGTGATTCTCTTGGTATAAATGAATTCAGAAGGTAGGAAGTCTTTTATTATCTAGTTACATAAAGATGATAGAATACTTTATAAGATTTAAATTTCTAAATGCACAGTATGTGCTTTTAAATTAATTATCCTCCGGGGCGGAGCAAGATGACCGAATAGGAACAGCTCCAGTCTCCAACTCCCGGCGCGAGCAACACAGAAGACCAGTGATTTCTGCATTTTCAACTGAGGTACTGGGGTCATCTCACTGGGGAGTGCCGGACAATCGGTGCTGGTCAGCTGCTGCAGCCCAACCAGCGAGAGCTGAAGCAGGGCGAGGCATTGCCTCACCTGGGAAGTGCAAGGGGGAAGGGAATCCCTTTTCCTAGCCAGGCGAACTGAGACACACAACACCTGGAAAATCGGGTAATTCCCACCCCAATACTGCGCTTTAAGCAAATGGGCACACCAGGAGATTATACCCACACCTGGCCGGGAGGGTCCCACGGCCATGGAGCCTCCCTCATTGCTAGCACAGCAGTCTGCAATCTAACCGCAAGACAGCAGCGAGGCTGGGGGAGGGGGGCCCACCATTGCTGAGGCTTAAGTAGGTAAACAAAGCCCCTGGGAAGCTCGAACTGGGTGGAGCTCACAGTAGCTCAAGGAAACCTGCCTGTCTCTGTAGA